>NW_024466701.1:0-63084 GCF_017591425.1 Ochotona curzoniae
TGGAAAGGCAGACTTCATAGAAGGAGAGACAGAAAGATCTTCATCACTGGCTCACTCTCTAAGTGTCCGCAACTGCTGGAGCTGAGCTAATCTGAACCCAGGATCCAGAAGCTTCTTCTGGGTCTCCCACATGGGTGCAGGGGCCCAAGGCTCTGGGCTGTCCTTGACTGCTTTCCCAGGCCACAAACAGGGAGCTGGATGGGAAGTGGAGCAGCTGTGACACGAACTGGAGCCCATATGGGATCCTAGTGATGCAAGGCACCAACTAGGCTATTGTGTCGGGCCCAGGTTTCTTTCCTTCCTTCTCTCTATAGCACTGACTGATTTTCTTTTTTAATTAAAGACTGTGCCGACTGGAGACTGGACCTACTCACCAGGAGGAATGTGACCATGACCTACACAACGGCGTATGCTCTCGTGTAGTGGGTTAAGTTCCTGTTCAGGATGCCCCACCCTATCTGGGAGCACAGGTGTGGGTCCTGGCTACTCTGCTTCCCACCCAGCTTCCTGTCAACGCTCCTGGGAAGCAACAGCTGATGGCCCGAGTATTGCAGTTCTTGCATCCCACATGGGAGACCACAAATGGTGTTCCTGGTCTTGCTGCTGGCCTGGCCCAACCCCAGCTGTTGCAGACATTTAGGGAGAGAAACAGCAGACAGAAGATCTTTCTCTGTTTCACTTGTTCTTTGTCACTTTGCCTTTTAAATTAATAACTAACCCATAAAAAATAAATAAAAAGAAGAAAGGAAGGAAGGGAGAAAAAGAAAGAGAATGAAAGGAAGGAAGTCTGGGAGGGAGGAAGGGAGGAGTCCAGGTAAGTCTGGGCAGAGATGTGGGTGTCTGGATCCCCCAGCCAAACGGCTGTGGCTGCCAGGCCAGACTTCCTGCTGGTGATCCTAGCTCCTTGTCCACTGCTGTGGGGCGGTGGAGCGTCCTGGGCTTGCAGGTGGCCAGAGTGCCAATGGCGCAGGGCTTTGCCCACTGGCCACCCAATGACGAGTGCTGGGGTATTGAGGGTGTAGAATTACTGGCTAGGGACATCCATAAAGCCACTACATGTGTATGTAAGGACTGAATCCTGAGGGGCACCCAATGACAGGACCACTGTACCTGCAGGTAAGTGAGGGGACTGAGACCTGGTAGGTTGGAGGAAAGAAACTGGAGATCTGTATGGATCTGTACGGATGGTCAGATGCACCATCCCACTCAGCAGTCCTGAGTTGGGCTTGTTAGCATGGAATACTGCTGACCACCACATACCATTCTATATGAAAGCTAGGGTTGGGAGACAGTTTAGCAGGGATAGATCCTAGTTCCTGACTGAAATTTGAAACAGGGGATGGGTCAGGCAGGACCATGGCAGTAACCAGCATATCAGAGAACCAGGTCCAGGATTAGCTTCTGTGGGGAATATGTGGGCCCAGCCCTGAGGAAATACAAATCCTGCTGGTTAGCTCAAGAGTTGGTGTAGTGATGCGATGTAGTTAGGCGTGACCATGGAATCTACCAACACTCACCAGTACAAGGACTAAGACTAAGCTGGTAAGGTCCAGGCTGCAGCACCCTATGTGCATTCTAAAACAGGGTGTGGGGTGGGCTGGGCCACAACATTCACCAGCTTATACTAGGCCAAGATGGAGGAGCAGGCTATGCCGGACAAGAGCCTAGCACCCGCTGGTATGTGTGAGATCTGGGTCTGGGAGTGGGCCGAGTGGGGGAACCTGGAAAATTCCCCTAGTTGGTCATAGCTTCGGCTGCTAAGCATGTGGTCCAGGCCTGAGGGTCAGGCAGTCTGGGCATGGTAGCTCCAACTGTCACCAAATGTGCGGGTTGGTTTTGGAAGGGGACGGACCAGGCAGGGCTGAACAAGGCCAAGCAAACCTTAGTTCACTGGAAACTACAGAAATCAAGCTGGAGCACAGGTCATGCCAAGCTAGGCTGTCATACCTACCAGTCTGCATGAGCCAGGAATGGGAGCAGACTGAGCAGGCCCAGGTTCCAGCACCTGCCAACAAGAGTTAGGACTGGGGGCAGGCTGGGTTAGGCCAGGCTACAGCATCCAAAGGCAAAGGCCAAGACAGGGGAGGGACTATGCCAAGCTGGGTCAGAGCAACCACTGGCACACCCAAGATCTATGGCTGGAAACAGGCCTGGTTGGGGAGAAAAGGGGAAATCCTGGCTGGACTGTGGTCGCCACTGGCGAGTGCAAAGGCCACAGTAGAGGCTGCTGTCTAGTGTGGACATGGCTGCAGTATCCCTTGGCACAAGTGTGGCCTGGGTCTGGGGTGCACCAGACTGGACCTGTTGGTGCTTGTGAGAACCAGGGTGGGTATAGGACGGATTAGGCTAGGTCTCTGCCCCTAGTGAGCCATGTGTGAGCTGTGTCTGGGTATGGACCAGGCTTGGCTGGGCTGTAACACCCAACAGTAAAAACTGGAATGGGTGAAGGTCAGTCAGGAAAGGCCACTGTTCCTGCTAGGACAGGAGGTGGACTAAGTAGGGCTGGCCCATGGACCCACCAATGGGCACGAGATCTGGCATTGGGAGAAGTTCTGATGGAGGAGCTTGGGAAACTCCTCTGTAGGGACACAGCCCCTGCAGGTGAGTGCACGAAAGAAGAAAGGGAAAGAGAACAGTCCTGTTCAGGCCAGGTTATGGTACCCACTGGCATACATCTGGCGCAGGTTGGGGATGAATTAGGCTGGGCTAGTTCATACTACCTGCTGGCAGATCCAAGCACCAGAATGGGGTGTGGGTCAGGACAGGTTGGGCTGCAACACACGCCAGTTCACATGAGCACTAAGACTGAGCCCGCCTGGGTTGGGCTAGGCTGTAGCCCTCACCAGCGTTAGCTGAAACTGGGGGTGGGCTGGGCCTGGTTCAGCTACAACACCACTGGCAAATGCCAAGGTGAGGCAGGCCATGCCAGACTAAGCTGCAGCACCCAACCAGCACCATGTGAGACCTGGGGGGAAGGGCTGAACCTTGTAGGGGGTTGCATGGGACTCCCCTCCTGGACCACCACTCCCAGTGGTGAGTGTGAGAGTTGCAATGGGGGCAGACCAGGCTGGACAGAGCTACAACACCTGTTGGCCTCATGTGAGCTGGATCAGGGGAAAGCCAGGCTGGGCTGACTGTTCCTATTTGCAGGGGGCAAATACTGTCAAGTCAAACTGCAGAACCACCTGGAGAGTACAAGATCCTGGAGTGGGAGTGGGCCCATTAGAGAAACAGCGGGCACCTCCCTCTTGGATTGCCACCCCGTCTGGTGAGCATGAGAACCAGGACTAGGGGCAGGCAAGACTAGAGAGACAGTGACACCCACTCGCACATGTATGGACTGGATAATGGGGCTAGCTGGGTTGAACTAGGCTTCAATACCTATTGACATGTATGAGAGCTGAATGGGATGTGAGACAAACTGGACCAGTCTGCTGTACATACTGGCAAGCATGGGAATCAGGGCAGGGGGCAGGCCTGGTGGGGGTCATTGTGGGTCGCTCCAACTAGTTTCCACTGGTTTGCGTGAGGACCAAGTGTGTGGTGGGCAGGATTGGACTGGGCTGCAGCACCCATTGGTTTGTATAGAAGACAGGGCTGGAGACAGAACTGACCCAGCAATTGCAATCACCAGCATGTGCTGATTGGGGTGATAGACTGTGCTGGACCCTGTATTGGCAAGCACACACAAGAATCAGGTCTGGAATCACCTCAGATGAAGTTTCTTTGGGGATTCCCCTAACTGAATTGCTGGACTCAGAACCCCAATCATGGAGAAAATTGCAGGTTCCATGGTCTGACCGTGGAGTGCATATGTCAGAGCTGGGCCTCCTCAGTGGCTTAGAGCAGTGGACAGCATATCCAGGTGCACATGGAAGACATGGCAGTACACTGGAGTCTGCAGAAGACCGAGGACAGAACAAATCCATTAATTACCCAAGTCAAGAGTTGGCAGTGAATACCTGGGCAAATGGAGACTCTAAGGTAGACTATGTCAATCAGTGGATTCTGGAGAGATTTCATCGTGCTTGGAGTGGCGAGATCAGTAGTAATTCAGAACTGTTGAATTATCAAAACCTCATGAGCAGGACCCTCAGAGCATGCCCCACATCGGGGACCCTGGGGTGGTGTTGGGTGGCTGTCCTCCATCCCAGGGTGCAGAGGCATTTGGGAGGCTGGGTGTGGCTTCTCCCCTCTCTCCCCCAATCCCTCAGAAACGGGAAGGTAAAAAAGAGAATGTGGAAATAATGGACTCACCCACATTCCTGTAGCCCTTGGCCCTTACTACCTAATAAACTATGTAAAAATCATCAGAAAAATGATAAAACTTTAAAAATTAAAGAGAGAGAGGGGAGAGGGGGACATGGAAGGAAGGCAGGGGAGGGAAAATGAAATTAAGCCCAAGTGGGCTTGTCACTGCGTGCAGCCAGTGTCCAACACCTGTGAGAAGGCCAGAAGAGGCATACGACCATCACAGCCGGTGACTGGGCCCCGGCAATGAAACCCGGAGCCAAGGACACCAGGCTGAGGGACTGCAGTGTGCTCCTGGCAACTTTGCCAAATGGCAACGGCAGCTTCATCAGTCAGCAAGATGAGACAGAGGCCAAGGTAGCCAAGCAGAGCATTAAGAAGTTTCCAGCATGGCTTAGGACATACATGCAAATGCCTTCAACATCACATCCTGCTCTGCTAGCAGCCGGGGTTTTGGTCCACCTGTCGGAAGGTAATGGCGCACACAGAGACAGGCTGAAGTCTGGGCTGTGCACCGTGATGGACGGCGCTGGGGGACTCGGAGCGCACTCCAGCTCTCGGGCGCCGGTGTGCGTTCCAGCTCTTCCACCACCCACGTGACCGTCCCCACAGGGGCTCACGATGACCTCCAGTGTGAGGACAAAAGGCTCAAGAGAGGGGCACGAACTTGGCCTGGTGGTCCCAACGTCTGTGTCCTCCCTAAGTCCACCTGGGTTTGAGTTTTGACTCTGCTTGCTGTGAAAGCAGGCCCTGGAGGCAGCGCCGACGGCTGAGGTGGTGGGCCCTGGCAGCCAGGCGCGAGACCTGGACGGAGCCTGCTCCAGCTTCTGCCCAGCCAGGGCAGTGATCTGAGATGTGACACACATTTCTGCTCGCTCCCTTTCTCATAAACAAACTTTCAAAGAGGTTTTGAAAGCTTAAAGGAAGACACGGATGGAAAAGAACATTGCAAAATATAAGTACTTACCTATAAGCATTTATATAATCTTTCCTGTGTTCCAGAAGAAAATCTCTCAGTTTGCCAATATGTGAAATCTAAAAATTGAAAAAGAAAGCAAGCACTTTACAGATGCTGGTACATTACATCCAAAACTTCATATATAATGACTTCTACATTAACAGACTGGAATGCAAGCTGGAAAAAGGTTTGGAAGCTACAAATCAAGCAACTTTAGCTTAAGACTGTCACATAGAGCTCAACCTGTGTATTCCTGGGCCTTGGCCTCCTTCCCATGGCTCCTTTTCCCTCTGTGTGCTATGATCGTGAAGCAAGGAGCTGAGAGACCAAACAGTGCATGTCAACTACCTGCTGGCACCTGCTGTTCAGCGACAGCCAATCATGTTCCAAGGTGTCTTGCACCTGACCTTTTACAGACAATTATTCCCTCTGCCCAGTGTTCTAGAGGATGCAGTCTAAGGCAGAGCACAGGGCTGAGACCAGGGACCACAACAGTAACATCCCAAGGCCAGAGCCATGGGGCTCACACAGGCCCCGCAGGGCACAGGGCTGAGACCAGGGACCACGACAGTAACATCCCTACACAACAAACACCCGTTTTCCCCACACACACAGGGATGGGTCCAAAGCTTTGCACCTACTGTGAGCACGGCTGGAGGTGAAAAGCTACATGAAACAAAGAGGCAGGAAGAAAGCCCGGATCAGGGCTGCAGCACCAGAGGCCAGTCACACCGCCGGCACGGGCTCTGCCGTCTGAGCAAGGCGCACTGGGGCTTCTGACACACACCCTTCGTGCTAATGGAGAACACACGTGGCACAGCCTGGAACGGTCTGTGGAACTCCCACCTCTCCCGTCTTAAGTGTTTCTGTCCAGGCCAACCCAGGCTAATTTTCATTTTGTTCTCAATTTAGAAAACCTTCTGAACAATGCACATTTGTAACTACTGTTAAAAATGAGGTTCTAAAAAATAGCCTAAGAAATTTTAAAAGCCCAATTCAAACAAAGAATTGAAGAATGGCCCCAATGTGCAGGTAACGGTAACAATGGGTGCCCGGACGGGCAGTCCAAGGCGACTGTCCCTGTCCTCGTGAGCAGCCTGCAGGACAAGCCACACGGGTGCCAGGGACGTGTCTGCGACAAGCTGGGGTCCAAGCCGAGGACCAAGCGTCGGGATTCAGCAGGCTTCCCAGGACCCCACGCCTGCTTTCCTCACACACCTGCTTCTTCCTACAAAAGCCCCATCAGGATCAAAAGGAATTTTCAGTAAGAAGTGATATATGATTACTGTCTTAATGATAACATAATTTAATACATAACAAGAATACCCTGTATCAAACAATATTATAAACAATATTATAAAGGCCAAGAATGAAAAGAAACAAAAGAGCCTTGAGCTTTGTGTAAACATCTGAGAGCGATGAGCGCTTCAGATCTCCGAAAACCTATGCCCAGAAGCCAGGGGCCGCCGTGGGTAGCATGCCAACCTCCCCCTGCAGCACCAGCATCCCGCATGGGCACTGGTTCATGTCCCAGCTGCTGCACTTCTGATGCACTTCCACGCCTTTTTCTTTTTTTTTTTTTTTAATAATTGGAAAGGCAGCTGAGACCACAGAAGGGAGAGAAAGAAAGATCTTCCATCTGCTTGTTCAAACCCAAATGACTGCCAATGGCTGGAGCTGAGCCAACCTGAATCCAGGAGCCTCCGCCGGGTCTCCCACACAGGTGCAGAGGCCCAAGGCTTTAAGCCAGCCTCTGCTGCTTTTCCAGACCACAATCAGGGAGCTGGGTCGGAAATGGCGTAGCCAGGACACAAACTGGCACTCATGGCGGCAGTAGACCCCTGCTGCCTGAACGGACCCACTGGCATACCCGAGCCCGCCACAGGTGACAGGTGACTGTCAGGGA
Organism: Ochotona curzoniae; assembly: GCF_017591425.1. Lineage (NCBI taxonomy): Eukaryota > Metazoa > Chordata > Mammalia > Lagomorpha > Ochotonidae > Ochotona > Ochotona curzoniae. The sequence continues at coordinate 7,116 of NW_024466701.1, forward strand.
TGACTGATTACACAGGTCTCCCACAGCCCAACCTTGAGGTCTCTTTCCTGTTAGGCTCAGCGCTGTGTTTCAGAGTAAGCTGCCAGACAGCCTACATACTCCGCTCCAATTCTGGTGGCCAGTGACACTCGGAGAGGCTGGGGGTTGTATACTTTGGGCTTGGGCTGTCTCCATGGAGAGTACAAATGTTCAAAGTCACTGATGGGGTCAAGGAGGAGTACACGTGCAGTGAACGAGAAGGCCTGTGCTTCTGGTAGGGCAAAGGCCATTCTACTGTAAACTGCTGAGGAAATCAGTTACAGGGAAAATGCTTTTGCCCTCTGATGATGTAAAGAGTGACCGGGCAGAGCCCGTGAGCAGCAAGGGTGCCTCCATGGGACGAGGTGGGTGAAGGTCAAGGACGGGACACGGAGGGCAGTGTCTGGGGGGCACCCTGCGGGTGTGGACAGCAGGAGGGACACACCACTGTCCCTGCACCGCCAAGCCTTCTCTGTCCCAGCCCATCGTCTCTGGAGAACCCGGGGACTCCTCCGCGTTGTGCCATCCCACCAACATCACTTCAGTTTGGTACCTGCCATGTGAAGAAAGATTGGTCTGCAAATGCATCCTTCCTACACCCTCCTCCCACTTCAGCTTAGGGCCCGAGAGGTCACGCCCTCTGCCCCGTTCACTTCCGCATTCTGAGCAGTACCACAGGGGAAAGGGCAGGAGGAGCAAATGTGTGGTGGTCGCGGAGCGGGTAGAGCCAAAAAGACTGCAAGATCCGTAAATCCCTACGCTCCCACTGCTCCAACAGCACTGCTGGCTGCGCATCCACAGCACAGGGAGCAACCGGCCAGCTACTGTTACAGGCAGGCAGCTGTGGAGAAGTGGCGTGAGGGCTGCTCGGAAGGCACAGGTCCACTGGATCCACCGTGTCCAATCTAGACTGCGCTCCAGCGGGCTTCCCGGGAGCTGACCTCACCAGTGGCGCCCCGCCCACGGGACAGCTGGCCTGCCCGAAGAGTCCTCATCAGTGGGCCACATTTGCTTCACTGCCACAGCCACGTCAGTGTGTCCCCAGGGACAAAGAACAGAGCAGCCTGGAGTTGTGACACAAACCAGAGCTTACAGTTAGAGCTGAACTGTAACCGACAGAGGACAGGAACAAGGGGAGGACACAACGATTCGTGAATACAGCTTTTGGCCAGTCAATGTCTCATCCAGATCTGACCACCGCCCGAGGAGTGCTCTCCATCCTGGCAAGCAACCGAGCCCGGGGGGTGTCGGCAGCCACAGGGGATCCACACCTCTAACAAGCCGAGCCAGCACAAATGCCGTTACCGGAGACGGCCCTAACCCAACTCACGACCATGTTGGTGTTTTCAGTTTCGTTTTTATATTAATGTCATTTCAACCCATTTGTTATTAAAGAATCTCACACTTATATAATAATAGGGCCAGCACTGTAGCATGGTAGCCCAAGCCACTGCCTGCAGTGCCAGCATCCCCTATGGGTTCTTCTTGGCATTTCGGCTGCTCTCATCCAATCCAGCTCCTTGCTAACGGAACCCCAAGTCCTTGGGACCCTTTTTCCACACCAAAGACCCAGATGAAACTCCTGGATCCTAACTGTGGCTTGGCCCAGCTCTTGTTGCAGCCACTGGGGGAGTAAACCAACTGACAGAAGATCTCTCTCTCCCCACCCCAGCACTCTTTCAAATAGAGCTTTTAAAAATTACAATGAAAATTTTAAAATATTTATTTAATGTATCTGAAAGGCGGTGATGGTGGGGCCCGGGGGGCAGTATACCTCCCATGCATCCCCCCTCAGGGCTGTCGGGAGCCCAGGGACTTAGGCATCCCGGGCGCAACAGCAGAAGCTGGAGGAGAAGCGGAGCACGGGACTCGCACTGGCACTGACAGGGGACGCCGCTGTCGTAAGCGGCAACTCAGCCTGCTGAGCCAGGACACTGTCCCCCCAGCTTATCTAAGCGGAATCATGATACTATGTATTACAATTATGTTTTTGTTTCTTTGTTTTTAGAATCCTAATCTTTTGTTGGAGAAAGATAACAAATGAAGGAATATAAAGTTGGATATCTTCGAAATTCCCAAAGCTGTCCTTTGTTCTTTCAACATGCTGACTCCTTTGAGGTGTGGATATTCTGCTAATAAATCAGTGGTAATTCACACGTAAACCAAGACGCAATCTCTGCTTAAATTCCACCAGTCAAGAGCAACACCGCCTCAAAAAAACTCAACAAAACCTTCCTTGAGAATTCTGACTCTGCCTGCATGAGTTCATGTACTTTTCCCAGGGACAGTCATACTACCATGCCTGTTCCATGGAGGAGAAAACCGAGTTAGATAAGGAGCAACTCGCGCAGCAACACCATGGCTGAAGCCTGGATCAAGCCCAGGCAGTCTAAACACCAGGGCTGAGTTCCCAACCAGCAGACTTGCAGATTCCTGGCAGCCAGGACGCAGTTTTCCGGTCTGAGGTTTGCAGCCGATGACCGGGAGCTGAGCAAAGCAGCCCGAGCAAGCAGCAGCCGCACGCTGCTCCTGTCTGGGTGTTGCCCTCACCACACCCCACAGACTGCACCGTGCCAACAGTGAGCACCAGCCCTGGGTGCTGGGCAGGGTGCCACCTGCTACACATGTGAGCCCCAAGCTGCAACACTCACAGGAATCAGATGTTCTCCCCAGGTCCAGTCAATGCGCTTCAACAAAGAGGTTCCTGCAGGGGTGCACGACCCAGAAGCAGCAGGAGTGGGATCAACGACAGGCCTAAAGCACTCCAAGGTGAGGCAGCCATCAATACTGTCGTCAAACTGATCAACACGACGAGTATTTACCCAAGTTTGGGTTTTTCCTTATAGAAACATAAATTGGGCTTCCGATCAGAATATGTGCATGCCTGAGTCCTGCCCTCAAGGGCCGAGGACTGGCCAGGCCGCGAGGCTGTGCAGCATGGTCCACAGAAAGCCTGGCAGGGGCAGTTCATTCTGAGCAGCAGTGAGCAAGTACAACAAACAGGGCGGGAGGAAGTGGAGAGAGGCCCCTCTTAGAGTGCATCCACTCTGAATCTTAGGACAGGGGCAGGCGGACGGGACCCACAGGGCAAACCACTGTGTGGGGTCTGAGCAGAAATTTAAGGGGCTGGCCATGACTGCGGGCTCTCTACCCGCTGCGGACGGTGGCTTTAGCTTCCTACCCGGGGGCTTCAGGGTTGGGGCCTCATCTCGACTGACCTTCCTGGCCTGTCTCCCCGCCTTCGCACACACTCCAGAGGAAATGAAACCTGTGCCCGATGCATGGAAGGCGGCAAGCAGGCGCCCTCCCTCCCCTCTTCCACACCAGCCAGCTGGGACGGCCCCTTGGCCTGCGCTCCGCCTCTCGCTGTAAGCCTAAGCCGGCCTTTCCTCTGGGCTCTCTCGGATCTGACTTCCACATCGTTCAGGTCGTCCCAGTACTGAGCCGGGACAAAAAAAAACAGTTTATCAGCTCCCCTAAACACTTAACCCTTGCCAACTGACATTGTGAGCAAGCTGCCTCATCTCCTTGGCTTCGCTACTAAGTTGTTTTTGGGTCTGTCACACAACCCTCCGGCCTGTGGGGCACAGACCACGACCACTGGTACAGAGGGCAGCGAAGTAACAGGGCACGCAGATGGTGACACAACAAGCCAGATGCCCCGCACTAGGGTCTGTGTGCCTGTCACCTCTGCATGTCAACCCCTAAGGAGACCTTGCCATTGCAGCAGAGCTCCACCCCGCCCCGGAAGTGATATCAACTTGTCGGGGCGGAAGCTAAGGGGTAGTGCGAAGCTGACAACCTCTACCAAGAGCAGCCCAAAACTTTACCAAACAAGTTACTTAAACTCCAGTCTACAACTCCAAGTGTTCACCTGACTCATCCCCTTCTTTCTCTGAAGAGAAATCAAGTTCACTTTTAATTAGTTATATTTAACAAGTCTACTACCTTCCATCAGGCAGACATTGACGGACTCGTCCCAACCCATCCCCCATGGAAGCAAACCGACTCTGCAGCAGCAGCAGCGCGGACTGAGACTGGAGGCACCTGCCACAGGAAAGGACTCTCAGGTGACCCGCCCTAGCACAGGAGAGCCCACGGGTGGGACTGGCCCTGCAGGTGACACTGCCATCCGCCCATGACCGACACAGGTGGCTTGCCCACAGGCACGTGGTGGGAGGGCAGGAGCCAGGCCGACCGAGGCTGTCTGCAGTATGCAGTGGGAAGCATTTGTGCAGAGCTCCAGCTGCGAGCAGAGGGAAGACTCCAGCTGCCCGGCACAGCTGTGATGTCTGCGTACCTGGTAGGACTTGGAGCCTTTGTTTTCTTCTTCACATTGTTTGCCCTTAAGATTTTTTTCTACAGTTAGCACGTATAATCTTCAAAATCAACAAAAGAAGTTTTTAAATGAAGACAGGAAAATCTTCCTGTCTCCGTCCCTTACTAAAGCCCCGGGGTTGATCTTCCCACTAGCCCAGGTTCAAGTACAAGACCCTAAGCCTGGGCCATCCTCGTGTCCCTTCCCTGCTGCCCTGTCCAGAGTCAGGCCCTTCTTTCTGGGTCTTCTCTGCCATGGCCACGCCGGGTGCCCTGGCAAGCATGTCTCAAGAGGTGTCACTGTGCTGTGTGCTGTCTGAACTGCTCTCCTGTCATACACTGTGCAGGCCTGTGCGTGACCAAGTGGTCCCCATCCAATGGCTCATACCCCAAACCAACAAATGGCTCTTCTTTTTTCCTCAATGCTGGCCGGGCAAAATCCACTGGAGAGCAAGTCGCTGCAGCCTGCTCACCATCCACTAGATGGCGACACAAGCGCTCACGCGGCCGCAGTGACTGGCGCGTTCTCAAAAAATGCACTTTTCCTCAAGTGTTTTTCTAGTATCTAAGGGTCTTTCTTTTTGATCTGGAACCAAAGGATTCGCGGAGGTTAAGTGCTCTGCTCCCGCGCGCGCGCCCGGTGAGTCCCGCAGCACACACTGGCCCAGGGAAGTGGGTCTGGGGTCCTGAGCCCCGCACAGGCCCCGCTAGCTTTATCTGTGCTGCCCACAAGACGGCGGGCTAGGGCTCCTTCCCGGGTGTTTTGTAAATTACCAAGGCAAGAGAAACCGGGGAAACAAAACCACGGTACCAACGGGCTTGCCACAGGACGACTGCCTGAGCCGCACAGGGATGGCTCCCGCACCTCGTCCGACTCCCAACAAAGACCTGACTGCTGAGGAAACAGAGTGCCGGTTTGCATAATTTGCCTAGCAAGAAACAGGCATTGTTTAAGATTAAAGAAACTCCAGAAGGTCCCTCTGGCATTTCATAAAAAGTTCCCTCTAACACAAAAATCATTCTTTTTTCCACTCTGCCAGTGGCCACAGCTTGCTGCTCAGGTTACTATGCAGCCAAGGCACTGCCACGGCAACCGCTGCCGCACGTGCCAAGCCCCCACGAGCTGAGGTGAATTTTCACAAGCATCAGGCTCCCAAGTTTAATTTGGAGCCCTCTACCTAAATTCTGAATCCCCGCCCTTCAGTCCTAACTGAAAAATGCACCAAGACCAATGACTAAAGTCAGAGCTCAAGTTCAGAGCTAACGCACTGTGAGCGCCTGGGGCCTGCTGCAGTCACAGTGGGGCCTCTGAGGCTCCCAGGAGAAGGTCCCGGGCAATTAGTCACCCACAAAGCGCTGGGCAAGGCCGGCCAGTCCCCTGGGCTCGGCCCCAGAGGGAGTTTGTTAAGGGCTCTGTCTTTTTTTTTTTTTTTAAAGATTTATTTATTTATTGGAGAGTCAGATATACAGAGAGGAGGAGAGACAGAGAGGAAGATCTTCCGTCCATGATTCACTCCCCAAGTGAGCGCAATGGCCGATGCTATGCCGATCCGAAGCCAGGATCCAGGAACTTCTTCCAGGTATCCCACATGGGTGCAGGATTCCAAAGCTTTGGGCCGTCCTCGACTGCTTTCCCAGGCCACAAGCAGGGAGCTGGATGGGAATGGAGCTGCTGGGATTAGAACCGGCGCCCATATGGGATCCCAGCGTGTTCAAGGCGAGGACTTTTAGCCACTAGGCCATGCCGCCGGGCCCAAGGGGCTCTGTCTTATGAGTCACTCCCAGTCCCCACGTGCATTATGCCCCTTGAAGAGCTCGGAGCCTTCTGTGGCAGTGTCCCCTGTGGGAGCAGCCCAGCATTGCTCATTGTCTTTCCGGGTGCCCTGCCCTCCCTCGGCTTCCAGAAGACTCCTCTCCGAGGCCTCTATTCCAGCTGTCAGCTGGTCTCCACTCCCATTCAATGCCACTCACTGCTGGCTCTGCCCTGGCTAACCGCGAGACTCGGCCAGCTCAGCCCTGGCTCTCACACCCCGGCCCCTCTCAGCCCGTTCCTTGGCTATGCTGACGACATAAACTGTCCCCCCAGCCCTGCCTCCCTCCGGTGTGCCCAACTGTCGCTGGCCACGTCGCTCTGTGCCCCCCGAGTGTGCTGCATGTCTCAGCGGACACGTGCACAGCCACTCACGCTTGGCTTATTCCCAGCATCCCTGCTGCCCCAACTCGCAGTCCTGCCTCTTTTCCTCCACAAATGAAACTGGCCACCCAGTCTTGCCCACATCAGCCACGGTAGCCAGCCTCCGCCAACTAGCCCTCCTGTACTTCCTGCCTGGGGGCGTGCCCCCCGCACGACCACTCCCCAAGCCAGCCTCTGCTTTCTGCTGCTGCACCCTGGCATCTGCTCGTCTCTGCCCAGAATGTCTTCTTTCCCATTGGCCGCTGGCACAGAATAGAGCCCCCAGACAGGGCCTTGAACGCACAAGCCTGTCCCCTTGGCCAGTTCCCCTTCCTTAGCTTAGCTCGCTGAACTGAAGCCAGCTTTGTGGAGGGTCACGTTTAGGGGAACTCTAGGTCTGGAGCAGAAAGTGACTATCCCTGCCCGTGGTCCACAGGGGGGCTGAAGCCCACCTGGCCATCCGACCAAGCAGAGCAAGCAGGCCTGCTCAGGCAGGGCCTAACCTCACCGCCTGTGGGCCTCAGGGACCCGGTGAGAGCCAGGTGCCGGACACGAGAGGACTGTGCTAGATCACGCTCTAGAAACCCAGAGCCCCTCCGTCTGAGGGCAGCAGCCCTTGCTCCTGCAGGTCTGCCGACAGTAAACCTTTTCCTTTCCTTTCAGGCAGCCATGGAGGTCCTGCGGACAGCATTCTGGGTTCCCCTTACACCTTCTCGGGGGCCGCTGGTCCATGGCAGCCGCAAGCACAGCGCTCTGTCCTGCTAGCCCGGAAAACCACATGAGGCCACCAGTTCCAGGGCACAGCACTCAGCAGTAAGTACCCCGGGAAGAGCCGACACAAAGCTGCCGCGGTTCCCAGAGCCCGGGGATGCCCTCCGAGAGCGCAGCCTTCCGCTTCGCAGCAGGCGCTTCCATGACGGGGTCAAAGGTAGATGGCGCGGTGGCCTAACTTCTGATATTAGCGACTCACTTTCTAACAATGAAGCACTGTTTTTTTCTAATATTAAGCCCTTAGCCCCTTTTTAAGAATTCAGAAATTTAAAATTAAAATCCTAGGTTCTTAATGACCTAAGCAGAGAAAGCTCGTTCATTTACAACAGGGTTAGGGCACTACAACCTGGGGGAAGGGCAGATGTCTGCCATGTCCCCACGCCTTCCGGCCCCAGTGCTCCTTGGGACCTGAACTGCACACACGCATTCCCACTCCTCCCGCTGCCCACACTGCACACTCAACCGGCCCCTTGTTCCAAAGCTCTGTCCACTCCTGGCTCACCTGACTGGCTCAGGTTGACCACAGACAGAGCAGGGGGCACAAGATCTGTGTTGACCCAGAATGCTGCAACCCCCAAGGCTCTGGGAGACACCTGCTTTGTGGGAGGAGAGTCAAGTGGGGCCCACTGCCATTCCCAGGTCATCCATTCCATGTTAAACAGCGAGGGGTTCTTTCTGAGATTTGAATCAGGTTCAGCTGCAGTGTCCGCCACCTCAGCCTTCCCCAGTGTCCCCTCAAGAATTTTCAGCTGGGGGCCTGGCGGCATGGCCTAGCAGCTAAAGTCCTCACCTTGAACGTGCCGGGATCCCATATGGGCGCCGGTTCTAATCCCAGCAGCTCCACTTCCCATCCAGCTCCCTGCTTGTGGCCTGGGAAAGCAGTCGAGGACGGTCCAAAGCTTTGGGACCCTGCACCTGTGTGGGATACCTGGAAGAAGTTCCTGGATCCTGGCTTCGGATCGGCATAGCATCGGCTGTTGCACTCACTTGGGGAGTGAATCATGGGATGGAAGATCTTCCTCTCTGTCTCCCCTCCTCTCTGTATATCTGACTTTCCAATAGATAAATAAATCTTTAAAAAAAAAAAAAAGAATTTTCAGGTGGAACACACACACTGTGGCTTCTGGCCACACTTGCTCCTCCCGATCGCGGGCCGGGTGTGGATCACTGGACCCGGCTGTGGACTCGGCTTTGGCAAATGCCTTGTCAGTAGGCAGCCTGGAGGAGCAGGGAAGCCCTAGTTGAGCTGACTTACAACAGCCAAGAGAGTCTCCACCATTTTACATTATTCCAGGGCCTCCTGTCATTTGTGATTCTTTTGCCCTCAAAGACTTTGGTAAAAGAAAATCATCCATGAAAATCATGGATAACAATGCAGTGGAGAAGAGCCAGGGTGACTTCCCTGGGGCAGAGTGTGCCTGGACTGAGGGGCCAGCACCTGTGCTCTCAGCTGCCTTTGACTTTGAAAAAAAATCTGACTGTATGTACACACGCGCGCACACACACACACACCCAGGTGTCTGCACGCCCTAGAGTTACATGCACACAGAGCACACACACACCCCCGAGTGTACGCACGCACACTGCCTGCACACAGAGCACACACACACACACCTGAGTGTACGCACGCACACTGCCTGCACACAGAGCACACACACACACACCTGAGTGTATGCACGCACACTGCCTGCACACAGAGCACACACACACACACACACCTGAGTGTACGCACGCACACTGCCTGCACACAGAGCACACACACACCTGAGTGTATGCACGCACACTGCCTGCACACAGAGCACACACACACACCTGAGTGTATGCACGCACACTGCCTGCACACAGAGCACACACACACACCTGAGTGTATGCACGCACACTGCCTGCACACAGAGCACACACACACACACCTGAGTGTATGCACGCACACTGCCTGCACACAGAGCACACACACACACACACACCTGAGTGTATGCACGCACACTGCCTGCACACAGAGCACACACACACACCTGAGTGTATGCACGCACACTGCATGCACACAGAGCACACACACACACCTGAGTGTATGCACGCACACTGCCTGCACACAGAGCACACACACACACACACACACACACCTGAGTGTATGCACGCACACTGCCTGCACACAGAGCACACACACACACACCTGAGTGTATGCACGCACACTGCCTGCACACAGAGCACACACACACACACACACACACACCTGAGTGTATGCACGCACACTGCATGCACACAGAGCACACACACACCTGAGTGTACGCACGCACACTGCATGCACACAGAGCACACACACACCTGAGTGTATGCACGCACACTGCCTGCACACAGAGCACACACACACCTGAGTGTATGCACGCACACTGCCTGCACACAGAGCACACACACACACACCTGAGTGTATGCACGCACACTGCCTGCACACAGAGCACACACACACACACACACACACCTGAGTGTATGCACGCACACTGCATGCACACAGAGCACACACACACCTGAGTGTACGCACGCACACTGCATGCACACAGAGCACACACACACCTGAGTGTACGCATGCACACTGCATGCACACAGAGCACACACACACACACCTGAGTGTATGCACGCACACTGCCTGCACACAGAGCACACACACACACACCTGAGTGTATGCACGCACACTGCCTGCACACAGAGCACACACACACACACACACACACACCTGAGTGTATGCACGCACACTGCCTGCACACAGAGCACACACACACACACACACCTGAGTGTATGCACGCACACTGCATGCACACAGAGCACACACACACCTGAGTGTATGCACGCACACTGCATGCACACAGAGCACACACACACCTGAGTGTACGCACGCACACTGCATGCACACAGAGCACACACACACCTGAGTGTACGCATGCACACTGCCTGCCAACGTTTGGAACCTCCCAGGCTTCTCGCTCCCTGAGCCAAGGTTAACAACCGCAGTCGCATAGGACACAGCTTCACCACATGCCTACGATACCTTCCAGCTCAGCGCCGGACAACCCCACAGGGGCCACAGGGGCCATGAGGGGCTTAGCAGGGGCAGTGGGGGTCCTGAGGCCTGCGAATGTGCAGCCCCATGCCTGCCTCCCTGGGCGGAAGGCGGCCGCTAAGCCGTCGCTGCGACCAACCAGCAGTCAATGCCTGGTGCTTCCTGAGCGAGGCTCGGCCGTCACAGACCCTCGCATTTCATCCTCACAGCCAGCGAGAAAACAGATGGAGAAATTCGCCCAAGGTCAGCAGCAGGCAAGCTCCAAAGCCACGCCCTAACTGTGCTGGACACTCCAGGCCTACCCTCCTGAGTCCTCCCCACTCCCAGCCTCGTGCCGGGGCAGATCTGGGGGAAAACTGTTAGCTGCTGAACCAAGGCAAAGACAAATTTTCATGCAGCCTTCTACATTCTCCACAGCCCACCCAGAAAAACAAATCCAGGGCTCAATTTGTCAGTCTCTTCAACAGTGTTGGCTACAAGGCGCCTGGCCCCACCCCGGCCGGAGGCGCTGAGCCGGCTAGCACGCAGCCCGCCGCAGCCCGCCGCAGCCCAGGAGCCCGCACCCTCCCTGCTCCGGGAAGAATCCTGAGTCTGAAAAGAACTGTGTCTTGTTCATATTAGATCCCCAAACTTGGCATGGGTCCTAGCCCAACAAATGTCTAGGAACATTCAACAAATTAATGAGTAACAAATTTTTATCAAGGATTTGTCATTCTAAAACAAACACTAAGAAATGGCTGTATCTAAAGAGTGTGCTTGTGATGTGTTCAAGTGTTTTAAAACTCTGGATCCTTTTCACAGTTTCTCAAGTACAGTCGTACACACCAAAGGCACATCGCGCTGCCCAGGAGCCAACAGTTACGACCGGCAGCTCAGCATCAGCTGCGGCGCCCAGCAGCAGAGCAAGGACAAGGCTGGGCGACAGACAGGCCCACCTCGGGGAAGCCTCTCTCAGCTCAAGTTCAACAGTGGCACACAAAGAGGCAGTCCCCAAAGGCTGGACACATCCTAGCTGACATTACAAGTAAGTGTAAGATATGAGGGGGAAAAAATGATCTGTGTGAGGAAGACAATAAAAGCAAACTGCACACTCACACCAGTGGAGACAGCACACATAAAATCAAAACTGCTCTGGCATCACTCTCCTGAAATCCTAGTCCTACACACAAAATCATTGATTTCCAAGCAGGCCCTGGGACAAAAGTTACAGCAAGTGCACATCTCGTCCACTAGATGGTGCTCTCTACCACATGGTTCCTCGGCAAACAGTACAATACATGAGCACGACAAGAGCCTGGTTTTAAGATGATTTGTCTCTTGAGGATATACATTTGGTTTAAGTTTCCACTGCAAAGTTAAAGTTCTTAAGATAGGTCATGCAGATCAATTGCTCCTGTAATCTGAAACTCAAAAGAGCAAGTAATATCTAAACAAGGGGAGGGGTGGCCCAAGCTTGGAGGGGTCTCGAAGCCAGGAGACAGTCTGCCTGGCTACTTCTAATCTCACCATCACAACCGTTGGCTTGTTCAGTTTCTGCTTCACATCAGCAGAGAGAACGGCAAAAAGCGACTGCGAGTGGTGTAAAGGCAAAACACACATGCAATTTCCACACTGCTTGGTAGACGCCAGGAGTTCACACGCAACACAAACCATCGCTTTGCTAACTTTCACACCCCAAAAGTAGAAGGGTTCTGCTCTGTTCAAAGGAAGTGCTTCCCTCTTAGCTAAAACAAAGGCCAAGGATGGCTGCTCATGTTATCAGGAAGGCTGAGAGACACAAGAGCCGCAGCCCTGACTTCCACTGAGCGAACGGGCCAGGAGCAGCGAGAGACGTCCCAGCTCCGAGGATGCGAGGCTCGCTCCATCGCACCTCGTCCTGGGGAGAACTGATTCCTCTCCCTCATCAGGGCCTCTTTTGCAACAAATACGGCATGAAACTTGAAGCACTTGGGCACACACAGGCTCTCACACAGAAAGGAGTAAGAGTGACAAAACACTTGAACATTTTCTTTGCTTGGAAAAATGAAAACATAAACCTAGCCATTTCTGGAATTCAAAGAAGCAAATTGTGAACTGCTAAGACGACAAAATGAGGACTAGCCCAATAAAGGGTGATTACTGCTTAGGGGCTCAAAATAGCATAAAATAATTGGTTTCAAATTTAACATTTACTAGGAGAAACAATGGGTTTGCCCTGAGCCATATATTATAGACCTTGGTTTTTGAGCTCAAATATCTCTTCATTGCACTCTGGTTCCTGGTTTACTCAGACAGCAAATAGTCTAGGCCCTGTGTTTAAATTTTATATTCAGAATTCGGCTTGGAAGTTAGAAAAGTAAAAAGCCAGTCCACACAATTTAATTCCCTCTTAACAGTTTTACAGATGACTTACTAGGCAAAGTATATGAAATACCACACATATAAAATCTCCCATTCTTAAATGAGTTCTTATTTAAAACCATTTGTTAGTCTGTAATCAGCACAACTGCCAGAGAAACGGTACCATTACCTGCCCCACGCACGCACATCTCCACGCTCTTAGAAATGAAAGTAACGCTTCCTGCTATTACCTCCTGCAGGCTCACCAGGCTCAGTAACTGCTCAAGTGGTATTAGATGGTGGCCATTTCCAGAGCAGCTACAGGAAGCTACGGCACAGCAGCCCCCCAAGTACAACCACGGTAGAAGAGCACCCCCACGCACTGCGACCCACGCCCACCAACCAACAACGCCAACTTGAAATTGTGAGGTCATTCTGACACCAGGGTTAATGCTCGAAACAAATTCCAGATCAGAGTTTGAATTCTATTTTTAACCTAGTCCACTCTGTAGTATATTCTGAAAATGACACTAATTTTTTATCTTCACAAAATAATCTCCAAGGTATATTTACTTTGTGAAAAACACTTTAAATTTTATTAGACACTAAGTATTTTGCTTTGATTCTGGGCTTATAATTAGAAAGGGCATTTTGGAGACTTCTACAGCAATTACTATTAAAAAAAAACTACAAAAACAACTCAAAAAGCTTCAACCACGTTAAAGAATTCGTATTTAAACTTTGTTTTAAATTACAGCCAAAACCTTTGTTCCAAATCCACATAAATCACTGTTTTTTTCCTTGGAATATAGGTTTTTGGAGAAAACATTATTAAATGTTACATCTGACTTTAATAAAGTTTCCCAATTTGCTTTTGCATGTTTATTATCAGACTCCAATCATGACTTTCCCAAACTTACTTATACTTTCACACAAACTTCCAAGTTCTCCCTACTTAAATGAAGCCCCACAAAAACTGTGGGAAATGTTTTGCTTGAAAGATAAAAGCGAATTGTCGGAGCGCACATGTGCAGTAAGGGCGTTTCCTCGGGGTGTTCAGACATCCCACGGGGAGCACTTGCACTAGCTACAGCCAGCTTCATCTGTGGCTCAGGACCAACACGGAAAACGGCTTCCTTCCCCATCACTTTGCTCTCAAAAAGTAAACTCGTTTAAGGACAAGCAGGCATAATTTACCTAGAAGCACATCTAGCATCAACAATATTCAAATTAAGTGCAAAACTCCAGACTGGATTCCTTTTAAAACAAATTTCGTTTTTCCTAATTAAAAAATATATGTGTAACATACTAGACCAACTTACAGCAAATCGAAAGAGCAAGAGAACAGAGGGTGAGCAGCAATTTCCTTTACTTAGAAAAAAAAACACGGCCTTTCTCTGAGCGATCACTGCTATAAATGTTGTGCTATTGATTAAAACAGGACAAGACTGAACTTGAGAACGACTGACCAGTTAGCATGACCTGCTCGCAGGGGCAGTCTGGGGCAGGTAAGCCGCTGGCTGCCAGCCGCAGCCCTGGGCAGCTGCTTTTGCAAAGGGGCTGCGTGCGCCTCTCCGGGTAACACTGAACCGGCTGAAGGAATGACCCCGACCTGATCCAGCGCAGGCCAGCGCTTCCACCCAACTGAGGAGACAGAAATTCATCCACGCAAGGGGGTCTGAGGCGTCCACCGGCTGGACACCAGTGAAAGGCGACCGTATGACGGACAACAGAAAAGTCGGTTTCAACTATTAAAAAGAAGTTTTCTGACAAGAGATTCTGATTTTGAAGTGTGTCACACCCCAGCCATGAATCCTGGTTCATTTTTTAAAATGAGGTCTATTTCCTGTAATTTCAGATATTTAGAGTATAATTATTTTACATTTTTATGATGCCTTTGGGGTATCATTACAAATGATTTTATGTGTTTAAAGCAAGGAAAGTAAAATTAAATAATAGCTTCACTTAAAGAGAGCTGTCACCCCTCTCCTGAACAAAAATCTTTGTTTTAAAGCAATCTAGAGCTTTCTATTTCTAGTAACCAGAGAAATTAGTCTTAAGCTTTAGGAGGAAAAATTGCATAAAATGCTCTTTATTTAATTAAAATCAGATCTCTGCTCTTAGAAATAAGAACCTTCTTTTGAACAGCAAGAATTTTCCACAGAGTAAAATTATTTTAAGTCAAGGTGGCACGCCTCATGATAAATTAATCAAACACATATAATTGACTCCTGGACTTGCGTGCATGAAAGCTGACTAATCTGCTGGGAAGAATCCCCACGGACCCACTGCAACCCTCTCAGAGGAAGACGGACGACAGAATCCAGTGCGTGGGTTATCTGAGGGTGAGCAGAAAAGAGCGAGCCGAGAAAACAAGTCGACAATAACAACCAGAACCACTTGCAGTGGGACTCACTGTTTTTATTAGGAAACTAAAAAAATCCTTGCCTGTTCCTCAACATGGGACTCATCAGCGCATCCCGAGTCCGGCTGCGTCCCGGGGCCTGTGGTCACTTTCTGTTTCACGCCAGACAGATGCAGCCGTGTTCCCAAGGTGGCGCGCTGCTCTGGGCCGGCGAAAGCCCGGCTCCTGGTGGGACACCGTGGGACGTGTGTGGTGGTCTCCGGGGGGCCCCTGTGCCCAGGGCCTCCGCAGAGCTTACCAGAGAGCTGCAGCCTCTGGGCCAACTAACTCCTCCAACACCGTGACATCGCCAACCTTCTCTGGCGTGCAGAGCTCAGGCTCTCGGCGTAGCTGTGTGCTACCAAATGTGATTAGCTGCCACGAGACTTACAATTTTTAGCTTCAGATTTTTCTCTGCGTAATGAATAATCGAAAAGTCACCCGCACTTTCATCCCCATTATTATCTTTGAGAAGTCCCTCCCACTTGGAAATGAAGATATTGCTGCTCGTGTCAAAATAAACACTGAGTATGTTCAAAGTGCTCACACCACATACTTAAAACAAAGCCCAAGTGGCAAAAATTTCTGCTCTCAGACTCTCCGGAGGAAGAGGCCTACGCCAGGTGCCAGTCACACAAGAGGCCATTGATGTCACACAGCCCTGTCCTTCCTCACTCCCCTTGCCGTAACAGGTACACGTCCTCCCTGTACCATCCGTGGCCAAGTGGACACTTCTACAGAGGGAAGATTCAAAGCCTACGAGCTGCCAGACGTCTCCTCTGTAACGAGCTGCAAACGGGCAGAGTGGTGAGGCAGTGTCCCTGAGGACAGCAGCTTGCACTGCAGCTCACATCTACAGCACAGCGGGGTTACCTGAAGGCTTCTGTCTGGGTCAGGGGACAGGAGGGATTCAGAATGTTTCATTCAAACGACGATATTTAGGGTCTCCACTGCGTGCTGCATGCTAACAGGGCAATTAGTTCCAAACTGAAGCAACATATAGTATGTACTTTTCACTTTTAATTCAAATTCAAACGAGGCAGTCAGCAGCACTAGAAAAATAATGTTTATAATGGTGTAAAAACTACTATCATACATATTAGCACATAGGCATTATGAGATTGCTACAAAATGATGCTAATAACAATACCCATGTCGTGCGAAAAATACAGTCAGGGCGCCTTCATCTTCCTCTGCTGTTAACATTACACATGCAAGAACTTAGAAAAGACACAAGAGCCCTCGTTTCACGGGAACAAAAGAACTGGAAAGAATTTCATGTGCGTTCAGCATTTATGTACACTTTTTGTGTTTTTTAACTCCTCTTTCTCATGCAACAAAAATCAACATTCTACCATATATTTTTTCCTTATTCCGCTTTAACCCCAGACCCCACGATGGTCAGCTGTAGGACTTCTCCGAAGAGACAGCTAGGCCAGCAATGCTGTTGTGAGGATTACACGACAGATACAAGGGCAGAGGGAGGTGACACACAGGCCCACCCCGGAAGTCAAAGCTTTGCCTGCGTGCTCAGACAGCGTCCTTCAGCCAGGACACGGTGCACAGACTAGGGGCTCACATCGCTTCTGGACACTGTAACCCTCGCTTGTAAAATGGGGAGCAACATCACCGACCTCTAAGATCCATTCCAGCTCTGAAAATTGCAAGGCTTCTTGCATTGCACTGAAAATTGAACAGTATATATTCAAGTGATTTTTCACAGCCAAACCTTCTAAGTAGTGTACTTCATTGAAAAGGGAAAGCAGTTAGCATTTATTTTTGACTACCTGCCAAATTACATAGTCTGTATTTTCATATGCGCCCTTCAATATTCACAACAGTTCTGACAGCAGCACCCACGGGGCTGCCATGGGGATTCTCACCCCCTTTGCTCCAACTAGCTGCCCTGCTCCGCGGGGGTCTCCGGCCCGGCCCCTGCTGAGAGGTGCCAAGAGGAGAGGCAGAATCCCAGGCCGAGGAAGTGGCTGAGGGCACGTCTCACGGACAGCACTGTGCGGGACACACCGGGAGCAGGTGACACGGAAAGGCTGTGGAGCCTCACTAGTTCTCTGTCACCTGGAGCCCCAGCGGTGCTGTGAGGAGCCACATGGGGGCAAGAAAATAAGGAGGACACGACCCCTGGCCTAGGAAGCAGTCTTCCGGGGGCCCTATGGGAGCTACCGCTGTCCTGTCCCATTTGGTTGGGTCCCCAGAGTGGGTGTGACCAAGGCCAGATCCCTGGTACCTAGGGCGGACCCTGGAGTCAGCCTGCCGTCTGTGGGCCCTACAGCATGCCCCAAACCACTCAGTCTACTTTTGCTTCAGCTTCCATTTCTGTAAAACAGGAAAAACCACAGTGTGTGAGGACGCGCTGTAGAGGGCCTGGAAAAGTGCTTGGCTACAGCAATTCCAAGTCAGAAGGGCCTAAAGGACGGAAGGGGCCCAGCAGCCACCAGTACAGCAGAGTTCTCACAACAGGGATACAACACAGCAGCTCTGTTGCTTTCTCTTTAAATTACACAATCAGAAAAAAAAAAATAAAAAAGATAATCTTTAGTTCATATCCAGACCTCTGATCAAGTATTTAGGAAAATGGTACCATAAAATTCATTTTTAGGCAAATGCATTCTGATGAATTAAACCGGCACAGGTTTGTACCCTTCAGAAGGGGCTCTGGGGCTTGCACTGTGGCGTATCCTGTATGAGTGGCAGGCAGAGCGCTGGCTGCTCTGCTTCTGGTCCAACTTCTTACTAAAGTGCCTGAAGATGGCCCTGCCAGCCACAGGAAAGACCCAGATGGCATTCCAAGGGAATGTGCCTGCCCGAACCCGAGCTGTTACAGCTATTTGTGGGGGTGAACCAAAGATTGGAAGACCTCTCTCCAGGTTTGCCTTTAAAACGAAACACGTTTTACAAAAAGTATCCTCAGTATCTTACCTCAGGCTGGACCCCAAGGAGAAGGACAAAGCACCTCAACTGTCCGCTCACCACCGCTCACCACCGGCTCTGACAAGCACCGGGAAAGGCAAGCAGAACAGCTGGGACTGTCACACCCAGGATTTTCTAACCCTTGAGTTGCACATTTCTTGAGATGGTACACGACCATCAAGAGCTCTTTGCCATGTATGTTTTCAAAGATTTCTCTGTGTGTTTTTTATCTGACTTAATCTATACCTTCCCAATAAACAGGCAAAGGCGAAAAAAGTAACATCCTGTGTTTAAAAAAAAAACAAAACTCGAGGGTCAGAAGGACTTGCCCAAGGCAGCCGGGCAGGGCGCAAGGTGAGATCAACAGCAACACCGCAGTGAGGTGATGGAAGCAGGACAAGACGGGAACACCACGGGCTGATCCCTGCCTGCACTGTACCCCGGCCAGTCCATCATCCGGGCTCCCTTCTGCCCAGCCCACCAGCATCAGCCTGGCACCCCTTCCCTTGGCCAGGGCATCCCTGCCCACTCCCACAGCCTGCCCAGCCTCTGTGGCAGAGCAAAGCTCGGGACTTGGAAGCTGCGCTGTCACCTGTGGGGACAGATAGACATTCTCTCCAGTCCTTTCCATGTAAGTCACAGCCACACCACGGCTTGAGAAAAGAAATCCACCACTAGCAGCAGGAAGTTATCCCACAGCGCAGGCCTTAAGGACCTCAACACAAAAGAGCAGGCTGAGCTAGCTGGCTTGCGCCTGCGCATGCGAAGCCTTCCCCAGGATGTCCAGGGCAAGGGCTTGCTTCTTCACAGTCAGAGGGCCTGCACTGTGTGAGACTGGCAGCGGGGGTGGCACAGCTGCACCGGGAGATGGCACTCACACTCCAGGACATGCCTTCCCCCCTCCTGGGTGTGGCTCTAAGATCCTTTGACCTCTGAGCTCTCTGGGGCTCAGGCTGAATTCCCAGCATTACTGGACAACATACCGAGGAGGAGCACAGATGTTCACTAAGATGTCTGTGACGCACCCTGGAGGAGAGCGTCTCCACTCAACACACCCACAACGGCTACACCCAAGGCCCTGAACAGAGCCATCCTGTTTGCTTACACTGTGCCCAACACTGAGAACACCCATATCTACACACATGCACGCACGGACACGGATCTCAGCAGCACGCAGCACCAGCCAGGCTAACGGTGCAGTGCAAAGGCTGCACCATTTCAGCTCACCAAGGCCCTGGACAGTCACTGATTTTACACAGCAGGAGCCTGACATTCCCACACGTGAAGGGCCGTGCCTGAGTCACTCTAACACACGCAGGACGAAGTTAAACCTAGTTAATGAGGCTCGCGAACCCTGACTCCTGACCACTATCCACGGCACCCTGCACCGCGCCTGCTCCCAGGGCCCTCAGAGCCTGCTGCCACACTTCCCTCCGAGGCCCCACCTGCCTTGTTTTGGGGGAGGACTGGGAGGATGACCAGCACTGTGTCACCTGCAGAGGCACAGGAAGGGGAGGAGACAGCAGGCTCCTGGCCAGGGTGTGTCCACAGGTACCCGCACTGAAGGTATGGGGACCCGGGACAGCTGTGACAACCGATCCTGCCAAGGCGGCAGGTGGCGTTCCCCGAGTCAATAGACTTCGCTGACAACATTAATCAGGAAATTCAATCACCATGTCTAGAAGAGAGGAATTCTCATGCCACAGAACCTCCAGGCATCCACAACTACAACTAACTCATTCACAACTGTCTGTCCTGGGTTTGAAGTTTTTAATAATTTTTCTTCTCGTCAACAACAACAACAAAGCAAAGGAATTTCCAGTGACTCTTCTACTTCTTTGCAAAACACAAGTACCAGCCAGAGCAATCCCGCATACAATCCCAGCGGAGAACGGTGCCATGCCAGCGGGGCAGCGCCATGCCAGCGGAGCAGCGCCATGCCAGCGGGGCAGCGCCATGCCAGCGGGGCAGCGCCATGCCAGCGGGGCAGCGCCCTGACTGGGTGTGCTAGAGGACGTGCATGTACCTGGATCACCCACAGCACGCACACAATCAAAAATCAACTCTCCAAGAAGAACAGCTTCAAGCAGGACTACACTGGTACACAGCAGCCAGTATTACACAGGCAGCTGGGACCCTCACGCTGTGTAGTGAAAACAGCCTAGCTCCACGGGGAAGGACGCAGTGCCAAGGCACACAGCGAGGCAGCTTCAGCTGTGAAAGACCCAGGTCTGCCCTGAGAGCAGCTAGACCAGGAGCCACACTGCGGCATGTCCCCCCGAAGGCCTGCCCCTCACCTACGCACTCACAGAAAGTTCAGTTACACAGCATATTCCAGCTCTAAAATTCCTTGGTTACAGCATACCAGAGAAAACGCACAGCCAGGCCACGCACAGAGGGACATAAAGAAGCTAAATAAATGTCACTTCTTAGTCATGGAGTAACAATCAGGCGCTCAAGAACGTACATAAAACAAACATTCCGAAAGTTGATCCCAGTGGCTAATAAACTTTCCTTAAAGGATTTTTCTTTCAAATTAAAAACAGTAGCTTTATTAATCCACAACGCATTTCAAATCTGAAACACAGCTCTGCCTACCTTGTGGAATGAAAAGCCATAATTGTAATGTGGAATGAAACCAAGTGAAATCAGTGTAAGATATCTGAAGTAAGTAAATACTTTCTTTTTCCTGGGGGTAGTATAAAATGTATGAAATTACAGTAGTAAGGAGTTATTAATTTGAAATTATAAAGAGGAATCGAGGACTTTGAAATATTCATACTTTTTTTTTTTTCCCAAAGAATTCTGGAAGCAAAGAAAACTGTCCCAGGGCCTGGAAAAGCTTACCTTTCAGGAAAGCAGCTTTTCATTGGCACAACTGCTCCACCAGGCTGTGCGACAACACAGCAGTGTGCCCCCTCCAAGCCTGGCACAATTAAAGTGACATTTTCAGGCTCACGGGTATTCACACACAGGCTGCTACTCACCCAGTCAGTACTGATTCACCTGCACCAGGGGACAAGAGCCACCTGTCCAACAGAACTCCGACGCCGCCAGCCAGGCCACAACCACCACGACCCACTGCCGGCAGGACGCCACCTCCAGGTCCAGCAGCCACCGTGGAGGCACTCAGAGACATTTGCTGAGTCAGAGAATCAAGGACCACTCCTTTGGTAGGGAGAAACGGCTTTCCGTGTAGGCCTGCTGGTGATTTAATCATTACAAATAAAGCAAGTGCTGACTAAGCCATCCCTTGCAGGCTCCAGCCTGTGGCTGGCAGGCCAGATTGCCAGTGTCCTGCAGCATGGGCAGTGCAGCTGTGGGCACCAGCACAGGGACCCCTCTCTGCAGCGCAATTTCAAAACACCTTTTCCTCCACTTTGTAGTAATAAAAAAGTATCTCTAATTACCTTTATCTTCTGCTGACAGTAGATACTTCATAATATATACAAAACATGAAGAAATAAAAAAATCAACCCACAATGACACCACCTGGACATAAACTTCTCCATTGTTGTGGGATATCATTATACATTTTATACATACATATCTGTTTTATAAATAAAATTTTCATATGTGCAATTCCATAGCCACTTATTTTGCTTATCTCTACAAAGAACACTTTCCTATACAATTCAAGCATCTTTGAAAAAGTATTTCAATCATTATACAACACTTCAATGTTTAAATTCACCATAAATTTTGGAAAGCTTTGCTGTTTCTTCTAATTTTTCACAAGAACAAAGCATGTGGTAATAAGCATCTTTTTGCTAACCTACATCAAAGTGTTTTTGAACATAAAATCTAACTTCTTAATTAAAAAAAAAGCCAAAGTTGGAAACAGACTGAAATTTTGACATACTGTGCCAAACTGTCCCACCTCAGTGCTAGGCACACAGGCCCACTCCCCGCTCCCCAGTGCTAGGAATACAGGACCCCTGCCCAGTGCTAGGCATACAGGCCCCCTGCCCAGTGCTAGGCATACAGGACCCACCCCACTGCCCAGTGCCAGGCATACAGGCCCCCTGCCCAGTGCCAGGCATACAGGCCCCCTGCCCAGTGCTAGGCATACAGGCCCACTCCCCCTTCCCTCTTTGTGATTCTGATGCCTGCATTTTAAAAAAGTAAACAACCTGATTCTCCAAACTCAAGTAAACCCAGAGCCCTTCACCTCCAGCTCATTTTCCCTGGGGACGGGAGAGTACCACCTCACCCACTCACGCAGGGCTGCTCACCTGTTGGCCAATCTAGTTCTCTCAAAGCAAGGCAGGGACCATACTGCAAACTGGAAACACTTAACAATTGCCACTCTGTTTTTAAAAAAGGAAAGATAGCATTTGATTCTCAGTTCAGGCTCCATGAAACTAGATGCCACAGCTGGAGATCCTGATTCAAAATGTGACTACACAGAAAACCAGATGCTATGCTGAAGATAAGGTTTCCTGGAGAAGGGCGGCCTTTTAAAGATTTGTTTTTAAAAATATTTTACTGGAAAGTCAGATATACAGAGAGGAGGAGAGACAGACAGAAAGAACTTCCATCCATTGGTTCACTCCCAAAGTGTCTGCAACGGCCGGAGCTGCATCAATCTGAAGCCAGGAGCCCGAAGCCTCCTCTGGGTCTCCCACACGGCTGCAGGGTCCTCAGGCCTTGGGCCTTGGGCCATCCTTGACTGCTTTCCCAAGCCACAAGTAGAGAGCTGGATGGGAAGCGGGGCTGCCGGAATTAGAACCAGCACCCATATGGGATCCCAGCAAGTGCAAGGTGAGGACTTTCGCTGCTTGGCTACCACACTGGGCCTGAAGCAC
Source organism: Ochotona curzoniae (assembly GCF_017591425.1). NCBI lineage: Eukaryota > Metazoa > Chordata > Mammalia > Lagomorpha > Ochotonidae > Ochotona > Ochotona curzoniae. The sequence continues at coordinate 29,906 of NW_024466701.1, forward strand.
AGCCTTTAAAGAGACCACTGAACACCTGCACCAGGGCCTGAGCAGTGAGAACGGGGCCCAGGGCGCCTTTCAGCATCGGCAGGTGCCTGTCTGACGTGCCTGGGAATGTGTCCAGCACAACTACCTCCAAATCAGTACGGATCAAAGAAAACACTCCCCATCCTACCTTCTGACTGAAATCACATCAGTACAAACAGAACCAAAACCGGGCAGAGAAAGAGAATTTAGGGGAAGCCACTAAGTTGAAAAACTTTCACTTGTAAAAGAATATTTTAATATAAACCTTTCTAAAGATGTAGTTATTTATGTATTTATTTGAGAGGCAGTTAGAGCGCTCACGCATGCTCTGGTCTACTCCCCAACGGCCACGACAGTTCAGTCCAAAGCCAGGTGCTTCTTCTGCATCTCCCCGTGGAGTGCAGACCCCACAGCACCAGCCCACAGAAACCATTTTTGTTCTTAAAAATTAACTTCATTAGCATAAAAGACTACCATTCAGAAATAAAGCTACTTCAATTTCTGTACTTTTTTCAAAGGAAACCGAAAGGGTTTATCCAACTTCAATTTGAACGATAAACAAATGGTTGTGTTCTTATTAAAGGTCTCGAGCTAAGGAACCTATAGTTAGAAATACACACACACACACACACACAGAGCTGACAAGGAGCTCTGAGAGCTGAGCAGTGATCATGTGGCCACCAAGATCCCATGTGCGTATTCACGCTAACTAAAGGATGTCACTCTTCTGAGAAATGCAAATGAGGAATGTAATCAGTGTTACACACTATGATATTCCAGAAAAAAGCAACATTTGCAATTTGGTGGGAAAAACAAAATCAGCACCTCCTCTTTCTCGAGGTGCCCTCCCAATAAGCCGCCTTTGGTTTCACTCACCGTGCGCTAACAAGGGCGGCAGTAACAGAGAGCACAGGGGCGTGCGCTCTGCCATCGGCAAGGTTTGGAAAACGAGATTTCAACCTACAACCCCAGTTCTGCTGCCTATGTCTATGATAGAGCGAGCAATCAAACATTTCTAAATATAAACGGAAATACAATTTTATGTGGGAGAAGTGAAATGGAATGAAGAATTTGAGGGGAAAAAAGGTCATGAAAGTTACAACAAAAAAAAGTTGTTTTTTTTTTTCAGGGACTGTGTTTTCCCCAACAAATGATATTGGATGTCAAACATGCTATTCAGATTCCACAGGAAAGAGTGACAAAAAGTTTCACTCTAAAATGTCAAGTTTTATAGTAGACTGGAAATTATATCCTTTGCATCTACTTAATCTTAGGATGAAAAATTATACATGTCAGCTTTAAAATATGTACGTATGAGATTATTTAGCTTTGTTTTTCCCTCAAAAATTCCTTTTGGGACTAGTGAGCCAAAACGCTCTGGTATGGAGTAAGACGCTAAACACACATTTACAAATAGTTAACGTTCTATGAGACACATTCACAGAGCCCGCGGCAGGCTCAAACAAACATGCTCCTCCTGGTCCGGCAGGAGAGGTGAGGCTTTGCAAATCACAGCAAGGGGTCTCCATTCATGCACAAAACAGCCGTCAGGCACAAAACTAAGGCAGCAACTCCAACTAAAACTGGCAAAAGACCTCAACAACACCGCTCTGTAGAAGGCAAACAGACTGGATGCATCTAATTAAAATAGTTAACATAAAGACCACGGACAACTGCAAGTGCTGGGAGGAAGAGGAGCGGCTGGCACCCTCACCCAGTGCTGCTGAGGGTATAAACCGGCACAGCCAGTCTGTGGAACAGGCCGGCAGTTTGTTGCATTTGGTTTTTCCTTTCTAGAGTGACAGTCTCATTGAGATGTAGTTCATTCAGACACCCACTGAAGTGCTCTGGTCTTCCGTATATTCACAGGCTGTCCAAGCACTGCCCAAATCCAGCAGCGGGCATCTGGTGCCCAGGCTAGTCCTCACTGGGACACCGCGTTCCTCTGGACCAAAGGCGCTGGCTCTGAGTCCAAGCTTTGCCTCCGACCCAGCCTCTTACTCAGGCACAGCCCAGGAGGCAGCACCTGATGGCCCCATGTACTCAGCGCCCTCCCCGCAACATGGGGAGACCTGAATTTAGACTCAAGCTCCTAAGCTTTGGACTGGTTCAGCCTGGCCAATGTGGGCATGAACCCACATATAGAAGTTCTCTTTGGCCTGTCTCTGTTTTGTAGTCTGCCTTTGAAATAAAATGAAAATGAAAACACCCTAACCCATTTTAGCATATTTCCATCACCCCAAAAGCCACATACCCATTAGCTGTCACTATCCATGTCTGCCATCCCCTAGCACTGGGCAACCAATTTCCTCCCTGCCTCTGGACTTGCCATACTGCATATTCCACATCAGTTGTTTCATGAATCAGCACTTTTACTCCTGGGCATTTACCCTAGAAAAATGAAATTTTGGGACTGGAATGGGGGCTCACTAGGCTAACACTCGGCCTAGGGTGCCAGCATCCTACATAGGCAGTGGCATCCCATATGGGAGATCTCTCTCTCCATATCTCTCCTTCTGTGTAATTCTGCCTTTCAAATAAAAAAAAATTATAAAATGAAAAAAACTCTCCACAAAAAAAATGTAGTTTGATGTGCTGTTGTATAAAAAAAAAAAATGTTCACACAAACTACTGCATGCAAACATCTGCAGAAACTGTGCTTATAACCATCAAAAACTGGACAGCCTAAATGTCTTTGGGACTCGACCGACAGAAAACCACAGTGCCTCTATAAATGAAGTGTTACCCAGTGAAAATGGAAGGGACTATTAACACACAGATTAAGGCATTATTAGGCCAAAATACAGATACATATTGTATGATTCCATTTATATGACTCAGAAAAAAAAAGGGCAGGGGAGACAGTCACCTAACAGATGCCAGTTTGTGTCCTGGTAGCTCTACTGCCCATTCAGCTCCCCACTAATAGCCTGGGAAAGCTGCAGAGGATGGCCCAAAGCCTTGGAGCCCTGCACCCCGGGGGAGACCTGGAAGAAGCTCCTGGCTCCTGGCTTCAGATGAGTCCAGCCCTGGCTGTTGTAGCCATCTGGGGAATGAACCGGGAGGAGAAAGATCTCTCTCTGCCTCTCCAATTCTCTTGTTCTCTCTGTAACTGTCTTTCAAATAAAAATACATAAACCTTTAAAAACAAACACAGACATGCATAAATGGACTTTAGAAAGTTCTTGGAAACTAAATTTATAAAACATGTATTTTGGTGCAAAATCTTTTGAAACCATACATAGTTTCTTAATATGCATTTCCATTTTTTTAGATCATGTATGTTGACATATTCATAATTGTACAGCTTAAAGCACAGGCTGAGCCCAGAGTTTAAGGAAACCATGGCAGAAAAGCCCCAAAATGTCAGGATTACTCCGATGTCAACAAGAACTTGCGGGGTGAGGCCGTGGGGCACGGCAGTTAAGGCACTGCTTGGGATGCTGACATCCCAGCTCAGAGCGCCCAGGACCAAGTCCCAGCTCTGCTGGAGCCTAACCTGGGAGGCAGACGAGATGGTTCCAATAGCTGAGTCCCTGCTCCCCAGCTGGGAGACAAGGCCTCCGGCTTTAGTCTGACCCAGCCCTGGCTACCACGTGTACTTAGGAAGAGAACTAGCAAATATAGGTTCTCGGTTCTTCTCTGTCTTTCAAATAAATAAAATTTAAAATTAAACAAAAAATAGGAGTTGGTACATAATAAAAAATTGAGCTGAATTTGGGCGGATTCAAAAGGTGGTCCCTGAATGGCTCTGCAATCCAGCTACAATCTGGACGTATAGTCAGCAACACACATAGTAAATACGTTAAAACAGCATAATAATAAGCTTATATGTGTTAATAAAGTACACTAGACAGTGACCAAACTATGAAAAAAGCAGAGGAAGGCAGAGGAAGTCAAGGTGAAGTGTGGGGAACATGGACCATAAACTTTAAGTGGCACGATCAGCATGGCCCCTTGGAGAAGATGATAAACATGGGAGGGTTTCAAGGAGCCGGTCAGGCAGATCTCTGAGGAGTGTCCCAAACACAGCGAGCACGCCCTGTGACAGCATGCAAAGCCAATGTGTGACAAGCGGCAAGACCAACAGGCCACCGACACACAGGACTGTCGGGTGGGTGGACAGCCACACACGTCTCTAAGTACAGAGTGGGAAAGAGAAGGCTGAAGTGGAAATACACATTTGGAATTTATCAGACCACGCATGGATAATATTTAAAGTCTTGTGACTTTGGATGGAATCACTACTCTTCATTTTATGAATAAACATTTCATGAATACCTACTATGTGTCAAGGAGAGAGTGAAAGTGAAATTCAGCTAAGAAAAATACTCTGCTAGCTGAACTCTAACCCAGGGCAAAGGGAGGGAGGGTAACAACCTGAGAGATAACCCTCAGTCAGGGTTTTGAAAATAATTAGCCAAACAGGGAGGAAGAAAAATTTTGTGTAAAGTATAGGTAATTCTGATTCTTAATTCAGGCAATTTACAGTGGCCCAGCCATTGATGAACAGTCTTCCATCAACTTGCTTCAAGGACACCATGCTGAACAGGAACTGGACGATGAATCCAAGGCACCAAGCACTCCGCTGGTTTCAGAGAGGAATTCTGACTGTCCAGCCCGCGTTACCGTTTACCGTGGCAGGTGTCTGTGCCAGCAATGCCTTCTCAAGGGAATTACAGAAGAATGTTACGTCTTGTCCCACATGGTTAAACACTCGTCATTCCTAAAGACGATAACTGCATCCCAGATTCAGAAATTGAATGTAAATCTTAAGAGAACCTGTAGGGGCCCGGCGGCTTGGCCTCGCGGCTAAAGTCCTCACCTTGAACGTGCTGGGATCCCATATGGGCACCTGTTCAAATTCCGGCAGCTCCACTTCCCATCCAGCTCCCTGCTTGTGGCCTGGGAAAGCAGTAGAGGACGGCCCAAAGCCTTGGGACCCTGCATCCGTGTGGGAGACATGGAGGAAGTTCCTGGCTCCTGGCTCCAGATTAGCACAGCACCAGCCATTGCACTCACTTAGGGAGTGAATTATCAGACGGAAGATCTTCCTCTCTATATCACCTCTTCTCTGTATATCTGACTTTGTAATAAAAATAAAAAGAAATCTTAAAAAAAAAAAAAAAAGAGGACTCAGGGAGCTCAGCGTAACTCCAACGTGGTCCTAGCAGCGACTGATGAATTGGTTCTGCTTTAAATATTTTAAAGTTTGGGATATGTGTTGTTTGGTGGTCAACCTACAAACATCCACGTTAACCCATAATGCAGCTCAATCACTGGTCCTTCTAAAGGTCAGCTATGGGGAATCTGTATTCAGTTCCTTACACTGAAATGAATCTTGAACTCAGGACTCAGGTGAATAGCAATTACCAAGCAATACTCACAATTAGCTTATGTAAGGCTCTAGTTAGCAAAGACCCTCTTGAACAGGAATTGATTCTAGCTAGCTTTCTCATACAGGGAGAAGGTTCCGAATGGGTGTTATTAACACTGGTTACTGAGCACAGCACTCAGCACCAGGTCATGACATCGGGAAATCTCATGGCTCATGAATGTGCTCTTCTTCGTTTGGGGCCCACTTGTGTGTCAGGTACCCTGGGAAGTTTCCACATCCACAGGGAGACCACTACTAACTTAGGTGAGCTAGCAGAGAACACAGCATCTATGCCTGGAGGTTTGCTCGCTGATGTACTGTACAGTGAGTGTCTGGATAGCATGTCTGAGGAATCCACAGACAAAATTTGGGATTGCTATTACCACATATTGCTCTCAGCCAGACATGACAAAGGACTGACAGTTGGGATGCTTTGTGGGCTACTAACAAAATACACTTGGAACATGTGAGTGCCTCAGTCAAGGAAGACCATAATTGAACAACCATTGCCAATTTGTGGGCTAACAGAAAACCAAATGTTTGCCTTGAGACTTTCCAACTAGGCTCAAGAATAAAATCCAGGAATATAATAATATACATATCAAACAGACACAAATGTATCCAATCTAAAATTTAAAGAAGAAGGCAATCTAAGCTTAAAAACTGAAGACTTCCGAAACACTAAAAGGAGATAGACAGGAAATCCTTTCATGATTCACTCACTAGCAAATCCTAGCAGCTCTACCTAAAGAAGCACCTGCACTTCGAACATGAAGATCAGGAAGAGGGGGTTCTTGGGGACAACACAGCAGAGGAGCAGATTAAGGGGTGGCCTGTAACACCAGCATCCTTTATCAGGGCAACTGATTCAAGGCCAGCTGCTTTGCCTGCTAATGAAAACAGCAGAAGACCAAGAATGCAGGCCCCTGCCACCCCCATGGGAGACTCAGAGCTCATGACTCCCGCATTTGGCCTGCCGTAGCCTTGCCTGTTGTGGCCATTTAGAGAGTGAACCATAGGCTGGAATAACTAACTCGGGAGGAGTGTGCACCGCCTGGATCTCCAACCTCAGCCAGCAAGCCAGAGTTTTAGTTGGGTTGCCCATTTTGCAACTTTCAACAGAAGTAGACTCAAAGGGCCAGGGCTGAGGCTCAACAGGACTAATTCTCCAGCTGCTCCACTTCAGCTCCAGCTCTTTGCTTATGACCTGGGAAGGCAGCAAAGGATGGCTCAGGTGCTTAGGCCCCTGCAGCACAGGAGAGACTCAGAAGAGATTCCCGGGTACTGGCTTTAGACCGGTTCAGCTCTGGCCATTGCATTCATTTAGGGAGTGAACCGGTGCATGGAAGATGTTTCTCTCTCTGGTTCCCCTTCTCTCTGTAAGTACACTTTTCAAACAAAAATAAACCTTTGTTTAAGAAAGAGAAATAGACTCAAACACCTGATTACAAACTTTTCCCAGAGACAGTACCCTTTACAGGACCAGGAGCCAACCACATCGAAGGACAGGAAAGGAGAGTTTGAAGAAGAAAAGCGAGATATTACCTAGTTTCCGTTGGCCTCCTGGGCACCTCGACCCAATGGTCACGTCCCTTAGCGCTCTCTTGGAACTTACCACATCCCAGCTGGTTTCAGGGCCCACATTCTCCAGTGAACAACAAACAGGAATACTAATATTTTCAAAGTCCCTAAGGAGATTATTTAAATGTGGGACTACGTAAGTCCCTAAAACTCCAGTCACTGAAAAAAAAAAAAAAAAAACCACACACACCCAAATTTCTACATTTCAAGCAGCCTTGGACCAAAAGGAAAGACCAGCAAGATTCTGCTCTGCTGAGCAGAAAGTGTCGAGCACGCACCCCGGCACAGCAAAGCCGGAGCTCAGGATGCTGCCTCCTCCGACCACAGTAAGCACTGGCCAGCTCTCCGCGATCTCACAACCACAAATTCCTAGCTTCTTAATTAGTACTTTGACAAACATTACAGTATCTTTCTGAGAAAGAATGGGGACCTGGCCAGAGACTTGTAAATAGGAAAGTCTCAATTCTGGAGGGAGGGCTGCAAGGCTCCCACTTGCACTGTGGACACATTCCGGCATGCTGGAGACTTGAGGATCAACTCCGATTTCAAATCCCACAAGGGCAAGGCCTGCTGTGATGATGCTACAGCACCAGGCAGCACTCAAAGTAGGGAACGTAGGATGTTACTCATCCACTGGTTGTCTGGGCAAGGCTTTCCTGTAAGTTCGGAACTCAGTGGATATGCAAATTAGAGAAAATGGGCCTCAAGTCTCTCCTTGCACACGAGGAAAGCAGCCGCCTCACCATCTCCTTCAATTAGGCCGTCAGCGTGTACGGCACAGTAATCCTCGGCTTCAATGCAAACAGAAGACTCCGTGTATAAAATTCATCCCATCACTGTTACCATTAAAAAATCTAGAATGAGCAATCAAAGACCACCTTTCAGTTATTTGCTTACAGCAGAAAACAAAACAAAACAAAACCTGACTGCCTGCCATAGCCAGTCACTGTGTCTGATGCTGGAACACACTGGGAGAACACAGCACCCATGCAGCCCTTCAACGGAAGGAATGGACACCCAGGGGACTGACATGAACACATGAGTCAACCAACAGAGCAGCCAAGTTACCAACGGAGGCACCGACACATTAAGTAATGAAAGCAGGAACTAAGAGGGACCTGACTGGCCTGTGAAACAGGACTGTGGGAAAACATCCAGAACACACTCCGTGGGTTAGACTGAGGGCTGGACAGGACGGTCGGAGTGTGAGCTCTGTCGTCCTTGTGCAGATCCCAAGCAACACTCAAAGGTGGCTAATTATGACATTAGTTTCATAAAACATGGACAAAGCAAAGCGGTCAAGGTGCATCTGGCCCGGGTTCTCCCGAGCGAGTGCTGTGCTCTGTGTAAGGCCTCGTGATTCCTCGTCAGAAAAGAGAGGCATGCAACCTGAAAGCTCACAAAGGGCGTAAACAAATCCAATTACTAAAGCAACAGCACACGCTCACACAAAGGATGGTTGCATAGGAAACGACTGCTTACAACAAATATCTCAAAACATCTTTGTTGTTAATGCTAATTGGAATGTGGATGACTGTGAATACCAAATAATAGGGAAAAGAGCCTGTGTAGAAAACTCTAAGACTTGGGGTCAGCTATTGTTTGCATTATGTTCGAAGAAAAATCTGAATAAGATTCATGAATAAAATTTAAAGGTTATGAACTGGCTTTGGCAGCTCACAATTAATTCTCAAAGATTCATCAGATGATAAAGTGACTTATTAAAAGAAAGGGTTTGAAATGGGGTTTGAAAACTATACACTGTGTCTTATAATAGATACTAATTTGATTAGAGATTAAAACGTGTAAAGGAAAAAACCCTTAAGGCCTACTTGACAGATTTGCCGTAGTGGACTACACGTATTTTCTAAGATGTCTTACTAAGTGGACAAAGCAGCTGAAAATTACTGAAACTATAGTTTTCTAGGTTTAAGAGGAAAGTAAATTATTTTTTCCTGGCACATAAAAAAGAGCTACAGTCAGCAGTAATATTTTAAAGGCTACTTTGAAAAAACACTACTCACTGGTAAGTCCCTTCCACCACCCTTTGCAGACTTCTCTCCAGTGAAAATGATCGATTTGTAGACAAAAATAAGTATTCGCAAAACAAACCTGTGATTAGAGCATAAGGCATGGCTGACGCAGAAGCACTCATCATGAGAAAGGTGGTATCTAAACTCCAAAGAGATAAAACACCAAGTAGCAGAAATGAATTCTTTCAGATCCATCAAACCAAACAAAAAAATAAAATTAGATATATATTCAAGTTTTAGACTGTGGTCAATTGAGGTCTAGACAAAACCCTATGTTTGTTCACTGCCTAGTCTCCAGTCTGCTCCAAGTTTGAAAAGGTAATTGAACACAGTCTATAATTACTGGATTAGACACAGATGGGCTCTGTACATTTGAGGGGGAAAAAAAGCACTGTTTTGATTCATTTTATGATTGCCTGTAAGGTCAGACTTTTCAAAATGTACTTTCATCTGTTAAATGGTTTCTCAAATTCCCTGGGGTATATCTTCAATAACTGTGATGTTTTAAGCAATTTGGGCCTATCAGATCCTGTCTTTGAATATAACTAGCTGCCCATTTTCTAGTATTATAAATGTGCATGTAGGTTAATTGCTACATCTCTCACATACTTTCTGAAGTTGCAGTTTTCAGAAAAGTTGTGCCTCTTTCCCGACGAGAACTGGTCATGCTGATGAAGATTTTCATGTGAGAAAAAAGTCAGCTATTTAATAAAAAATTACTTAGTATCACACTAAACACATGAAAAATATTTTCTGATGCAAGTGAAAAACAAAAACCTCCACGTTCTGGATGGGAGCTGTGTGCCAAATGAATTTAGCTGGGTTGCAACTAAATGATTGAAACAATATATTCTTGGACTAAATCCTGTGTATTTAATAACCATAAATGACTAGGAAAGTGTTTTGTCTGTCCTAAAACAAAAAAGCAAAACTATTTCCTCATTGAAAAAAGGTCATAAACACAACATTCTCTATCACTTTCAGTAATAGTGATGTCATCAGACAGCAACGCATCCTAAATTTGTGGTGGAGAACATTGAATTGGGAGAAACCAGGGTTGGGACCCTGCAGTGTGTTAGTAGCACCCATCCTATTTCCAAATACCTCACACGGAAACAAGGGATTCATCACACAAGCCTTCTAATTACAAAACCCGGTGCCATGCTCGATGGCCTTGGTGAAATGCCACAAAATACGGTCTCTGCTGGATCAAGTCAGCTGGAAGAGGGCTTCTCCCTGCAAAGCCTGGGAACGGCCCGCCGAAGCCCCAGGCCGGTGGCAGCAGGCCGCCAGGCTCCCAGCGCCCTCCCTCCTCCTGTGGTTGTGCAGTCTCCTTCCCAGTCGCCGCTTCCTTTTCCACTCCCCAGATCCACTTCAGCTAACTGCTCTGTGACGAACACTCTGACACCAGAAAACTTAAAATACGGACAGCAAGCAGACCACGGAATGATTTCAAAATGTTTTCACATTTTAGAAAGTTGTGTGTGTGTCCAGTTCTTGCACACAAGAAAAACGGGAATTTGTCATACAGTAAGACTCCAGTTGATAATCTTGGTAAGATCAAATACATTCATACTTGAAACAGAAAACAATTCACAGCCGTGCTCCAGAGGAAGCAGGAATCTATTCACACCCCTGCCCAACACGTCAGTGCGATGTACTGGTGCCCTCATCAGAAAACCGAGTCCTCTCTACACTACACGGGTAACACGGTCTCTGAGAGCACTCAGCTGGGGAATAAACTCCCAGGGCTATTTGCATGGACAATACAGCTTCCATCACTTCACTCACATATTCCCATAAAATGATGCAAACACAATGATCTCAAATTACTAAGTGGCTTTTAAATGAAATCTATTATAAATGTGTTACACCTTTAAAGCAAACATACTGGATTTTCTATTTCACACGTGTGGATTTTTCTTCTAACGCAGGGAGTGACTAGAAGCACAGAGACCGTGTAAGTGCTGCGAGTCACGAACGTTTCCGCTCTTGCTCTCCGCAGGCCTCGTGACGCTAGCAGAACAAGGCATTTGTATTAAGACTAGGACAGAATTTTGGCCTTGTTACTGCGCTGTTCTACCTGAGGCTGGATATCAACTAAGCGCACCAAGCCAACTGCAACGGTTAAGTTGCCAAGGAAAGGGAGCTGCTTTCGGAAAATCCACTGGTGAACTGAAACGTGACTTTCACAAGACTGGTTACTAAAAATGGTGCCCTAATGAGGGTTATAAACACACAACAAATACAAAGAACACACCTACTATAAACGGAACTCTTCCTTCCTCACTCCCCCCACCGTCCCTCCCCTCCTTCCTTTCTTAATTTCATTTCCAAACTCAAAGAAAACGCATCCTAAACGACTGTAATAAAATGAATTTGATATTTATTGCTCTACAACATGTAGCATAAGCCTAGCTTGAGCTCACAACCAGCTTTACTTAACACATCCATGCACTGTATTTTATAAAATTAATCCTCCTTAAATTAGCTGTGAGCTTAAAAATCATGAAACTGACTACCCAAAACAAAAGCAAGCCTGGGCAGATTTCTTAGCCTTTCTCAAAAAGGCCTTTCCCTTTTTAAACAATTTACATGATGTTTTATGGTCCTTTTAGAAGAGAATTATGGTAAATGGCACTCCGAGTGGGGTTGTGTGAACCCACAAACCACTCCTCATAAAACTGCTATAATTTTCCAGGACAGGGACAATAAAATATCATACATAAGCCAATGTTAAATCATGGGGTGACCACAGTAACAAACACACTATTTTCACAAAAATTAAGCATCATAAAGCTAACAAAAAGCTGATGAAGAAAAATCTCGACTGAGTTTTCTCAACCTATCGGGCAAACAGCATTACAGAACTCCCCGCCTGCCACACCGCCACCCGTGTCCTAAGTGGCTTGAAATACAGGTGTTAATCTAGTAGCAAGATTTTATATGTAGTTCAGTAAGAGATTTAAAAATCAGTAACTTCAACTGCAGCTCTAATATACTTTAGATAAGCCTGTTAACCTATTGAAAATTATTAACATTTTTGTTTGTAATCAAATGGGAAACTTGACGGAGAGCTTTCAGGAGGTGCATTTCCCATTTTAGACCACTAGGGATCAAAATGTCATTTCCATTCCCAAACGAGTAACTGAAGAGCTAATGGAACTAACACTGCAAAGATGAGCAACCTTCCCTTCCTCCTAGGAGCTCAGACGATCTGAGGACTGTGGAGAAAACACGGTGCTCAGATGAGATGGTAAAACAACAAACGCTCACCCACCGTTGAAAATGGCGTGATTGGCTAACCGATCATCTACTCTGAAACAAAGTCCCACTCTCCCTTTCTCTACCTTGTGACACAATTATTGAACATTAAAATTGAAAACACCAAAACCACACTTTTGTACTTGGGGTGATAGACAAAAGCCTGCGTAAGAAGACTCCTGGAGCGATGGCGGCAGCTTCCTGCTAAGTCAAGCATACTGCTGAAAGCCCAAGCATCTATGAAGGAACCTCACTCACAGGGTTAGCCTCTGATGCAGCAATAAGAGGACGATAAAACAGCATTTTCTACTTAAACCTGCTAAAATTACTACTTCTAGTTGGAGAGAACTATTTATAATATTTGTAACACTCCTTCATAGCAAAACATTGCAAGAGAACTGGAGCAAAATGGTACGAGGCCACGAAACAAGCTGATAGAAACCGTAACACATGCATTTTTACTGCTTTTCAGATGCTTGCATGAAGAGGAATGGCTCTTTCTAAACTAACAAGTTACATGGAACTGATACAGCATTTTTGCACATTAGCTCGATGTTCCCAACTGTCTCCAACAGGGTACTGTTAATTACCATTTCAAATTCCCAGAATACAGCAGTGATTTGATTAGCTCTGCTAAGACATCTTACACAAGAACTGGCTCTCCTTCCACACACACACACAAGTGATTCTAAAACAAATGAGCTAGAGATCAAACAATGAAGACTTGAAATCTATATTCATCAAATCCTTTCATTAAAAAGATGCACTTTAAAATATTTTTGCTTCTATATCAGACATTAAAACAAACAGAACATCTAAAAAACAGTTTATACTATTAGATAAACAGAACAAACAGCCATATTACAGTCACGAGACATTGAAAAGGAATTCATTTTTCTTGAGGTGAAAGTTTTATTATGATAAAATAAGTTATGGCTTTTGCTCAGACAATCCAGCAGAACTTTGCTTGTGTTTACTGAAAATTACTTCATAGACTTCAGGGGCCAGATCAGAGCATCCCAAAAGGAGTCTGCAGAGAAAAACACTGACTCTAAAAGGAAGACTGTGCAAACACTACACAGTTCCAAGACAAATAAATATGTCCAAAGCAACAAAACTTCTTTTCCAAGCTAATCAAAGACGTCTGCCTCGTGAAACAGGTCTTCCAGAAAATGCAAAACACTCACACGTCAAAGGCCCACCATTAAAATCTTTAAATTTAAAAACTCCAATAGGCTCAAACACAACAACGAACAATTTATTTAGTCTTGTAAATTCTAGAACATCGAAAGAATCTTTAACAATGCAAAATATTTTCACCTCATTCTGCAAATGTGAACCTGCCTCCTCCCTATTGGTCAAAACCCCCTACCACTCCCTAGGCCCTCACTCCAACCACCCTGCTGCCATTCCTAGCTACAGGACCTCCCTAAAAGAATGTGAAACTTTGCTTATGGCAAAATCCTTGCAGGCAAACAGACTACTGAACTCCTCCCTGACATTGCCCCGGCCCCGCAGCACGCACGGCTGGCTCTGGAGCCGGCTCACGAAGCCTTTACAGTTGCCCACACAAACACAATGCCGCAACACAGGGCAACGTGCGCGCTTGGATGCCAAAGCGAGCCTGTAGGGAAGGACACTGCAGACAGAAATCTGCAAGGGTAGAGTTCCATCAGTGATCCTAAAATTATTTCAAGGAATCAATCTCCAGGAATGCATCATGAAATCAGAAGAGAAAGAAAAGGAAAGACTAGAAGAGGCAGCAGAGGTTCCACCAATCATTATATCATTGAGAGGGCTCAGACAACAGATGAAGTTAGAATACAGAAGATTGTAGAAAGGGTATTTAAAATTATTAACTGATCAAAAATTTGTCGTTGTCATTAAAAAAAAATACAACCTAGCAATTCAGTTCAGAAAGAAGACTATCCCCAGGAACATACACATCTGTTTAATATTACAAGCCAACTGTCAACATCCTAAGTGAAGTTTTAATTTAATATTTTTTCTTTCTTGATGTTTTACCTTTAATCAATGCCTCATGAGAGTATCAGCTTTCTATAAGAAACTGTTAAATATAAAGAAATGTTATTGTAGCATGTTTATAAAATCATAGTTCGAGAACTTTTTATTTTTCCAAAGCCTGACCACAACTTAATTATCTGCAGGACATTCCAGGCTCACAATTGCAAGCTCCAGTTCCCAAGCAATTTTAAACAATATCTACTGTACAGGACAGAGGGTACACAAAAGACCGCAACATGGTTACATTTCCAAAAGTCAGCATTAGCCCCTTTAGACATGGTTTTTATTTTCATTAAACAATATTTGTTTCCTCACTAATCATTAAATGGTTTTCATCACTATTGCCTGCTTTCTCTTCATATGTCACTTGTTAGCATCAGTGTTTGTGTTCATAATAAATAAAAAAGTGACCCACCTCATTATTTGGAAATGAACACACACAGTGTCTGGTTCAACGAGTGTTGGGGATGCAGCAACATATTCACCCTCCAAAGCCAATTCTATTTTAATCTGGACTCTCAAACAAACACAATGAAGTAATAGACCCTAAGTGCTTGCCTTTAAATCAGATTTAAGCTTCATGCCTGCTGATGTTATTGTGGGCACACAGATCTAATCAGTGGTTCAAGACATTTACTTGAGAAAATGGAAGAGGAAGAAAACACAGCAAGTTCATATTCCCAACCATAAGGGAGAGGGCGTTGAAGATACTGCCAATTCCTCCAGACGGATGAGAAAGGAGCTTGATTGTAAGTAACTTACCAGAAACTGACCAAAGTGTGGGGGAGCACATAACACAACATTCCAAAGTGCTCAAGGAATGATTCTGAAAAGTGACATTAAAAAACAAAAAACAAAAAAAAAAGGAAAAGTTGTATGCTATGAAGTAACTAGAACAACGTTTAAATGTGTAAAATGTAGAACAAAGATAACTCTCAAAGCCAGAAGTAAAACCGTCTACCACTAGATGACAGTAGGGAACAATACAATAACCTGGGAAACCTTCAAGAACTCAACACTCACACTGTTACACTACAACCACTTTTAAAAGAGCACGCTGAGCCACTGGTGTTCAGAATAGACAGGGTTTTAACCTGGCTAGCAGGTGCGTAAGCACACAGACACACAAAACGCAGGTAGGCACATGTTTGCCAGTCTATGTGTTTACCTATCAAACAGTTTAGATGACACCTACATGCCAAACGCTTTACTTAAAATTCAGAACCACTTTCCCATTACACATTAGAGATGAAGTTAAGTAATATGCCCACAGATCAGCCACTACTACTACAAAGTAGAATCCACAGCCCATGCTCTTAACCACCATGCAACAAACCATCCCAGGTGACACAGCCTGTTCTTATAATGTGCATGTATTTACTTTTTAATTTATTTGAAAGGTGGAGTTACACACACACACACACACACACACACACCATCTTCCCTAAGTTGGTTTATTCTTCAATGGCGCCCACAGCTGGGGCCAGGTCAAGCCTGGAGCTCCAGCTGGGTCTTCCCCATAAGCAGCAGGGATTCGGTTAGCTGAGCCATCATCTTCCATCTTCTGGGCACATTAGCTAGGCCTGGAGCGGAGGCAGGACTCAACTCTGCTGTGTGGAGTGAGTGCCCCAAATGGCAGCTTAACCCACTGTCCCACAGTGCCCTTAACCTGACCCTCACCAAGGGAATAACAAGGCCATTATTTAGAGGGTCCCACATGCCTAACTTCCTCAGAGTTAGCTCCTCTGGCTGCTTCTCCTTGCCAACCTCATCAATATTATCTTTTCCTTTGGCCAACCTCACTCCTTCCTTTTTTATTTTAAAGATTTGTTTATCTAAAAGACAGAAAGACAGAAGAGACAAAGGGAGAGAATGTCCATCCACTGGTTCACTGCTTCATCTGGCCAAAATGGCCAACTGGCCAGAGCTGAGTCATGCTGGAGCTGGGAGTCCAGAGCTTCTCCCAGGGTCCCATGGGAGTGCAGGGGTCCAAGCCTTTGGGTCACCTTCTGCTGCTTTCCCAGGTGCATTAGCAGAGAGCCGGTTAGGAAGTGGAGCAGCCAGACCTCAAATGGGTACTTCTATGGGATGCCAGCACTACAGGTGGCAGCTTAATCTGCTTTATGCAAGTACCCCTTCACTCCTTTCAGCGCTCCATCCCTCTGATGCCTCTCCACTTGGCCCCTACCTTTCAAACTCCTGTGATCCATCTTTATCTTTCCAACCGCCTGATAAATGTATGCCCTCTGAATGTTCAGGGCACTCACTGCAAATACTACCAAAGTTAACCACTTACAACTGAAGCCACAATATAATCTATGAGTAACACCTCTGATTATCATCTCCTACAGCCAGCAAGTTCAACTTCCTGTTAAATGAAACCTGATCTATGCCCTTCCCCGTGTCTTGGCTGAATTATTTCGATGCTAACTGGTCTTCCTGGTTGCTGCCAGTCCGTCCACTGCTCTGACCCCAACAGCAGCCAGCAGGCAGCTACTTCTAATGCACACACCTGAGCATGCCAGTCACCTGCTGAAAACCTTCTGCCTTCACCTTGGCCTTCAGGATTATGCCATTACTTTTCTACTGCAGGGAATTATTCTGTACCCTTCAGGGCTCAACTCAGCCTCTGGTGGTGTTACAGTACAGTGGGCCAAGTCATTGTGACACCAGCATACCATACCGAATCACTGGTTCCAGTGCTAACTGCTCTGCTTCCCATCTAACACCCTGCTGACATGCACAGGAAAGCAGTGGGAAATGGCCCAAGTCCTTGGGTCCCTGCCACTCGGGCAGGAAATCTATACGGAGCTCCAGCTTCTGGCCTTGACCTGGCCCAGCACTGGACATTATGGCCATTTTGAGAATGAAACAGCAGAAAGGAAAATCTAACTCTCTCACAATGTCTCTCAAATAAAATACAACAAATTAAAAAAAAAAATCACCTCTCCTGTGGAAACCTCCCCCCTTAGCCTTCCACCAAATTCTTCATTTCACTGCTGTCCATACGTACTTAGCAACAGCACTATTTACAGCATGCTTTGATTATTCACCTATAAGACTGTCTTTTCACTAGACTGAGTTCCTTCAAGTCAGGCTGCCTCACTCCTGTTTGTACACCCAACACCCAGTTACACGCCAGCACAGAGGGACTGCTTGGTTCATGGGCAGTGACCAAAGCAAGCTGAATGAAGAATCCATTCTCAAAGACATGCTCTGCTCCAAGAAGTGTTAAAGCTCTCTCTCGAGCCGAGTCAGGAGACTTCTGAGTGCAGTGTTCACACCTGTCGGCCACCCACGGGCACTGCCTCCCTTTCCTTTGGAACGCACCCTTTCCCAGTCCTCAGCAGTGTGTCCTGGCCAGAGAGTACACACTGCCCCAGCTGCGGCACTGGGCGCTAAGAGAAGCAGGCTGGCTGATGGTCTCTGCTTTCCCCTGAATACAGGCTGGACTTAGGAGAGGCAGGCGCCTCAGCTGAGCCAGGAAGGACTGCATCCGGGAAGGGAGAGAGGACAAGCGAAAAAGCCTTCCTTTTTCTTCCGGGTGGGCAGTTCTGGAATGTGAGGTCAGTGTGTGGCCACTCTTTGGCCGCCACAAAGCCAGCACCTGAGCTGCCTTAAAGCAGGTGCCGACACCATGCAAGGTAGAGCCAGAGAGCAAGGACAGGTCTGTGGGGACATTGTGCCACCTAGGGAACCCAGCCATGACGAAGGCTAAATTGTAACTGCTAGAGTTTTCAAATATATAAATCAATAAATGCCTTTGATCATTAAAGCTAATATGCTTTGGGTCCTCTGTAACCATAAGACTTCTGATAAAGCCAATTCGCATTTGTGGAAAGAAAACCAAGCTACAGAGTTGAAGACATGCAGAGAAAACAAACAAGCGGGGGGAGAGTCGGGGGACCACAAGCTAAATCTGGCAGCACGTGAAGTAAGAAAAAAAACTAAACTAAACTAAAAAGCTACCAGGGTACTCCAAAACTGAACTAGGGAGGAAGTGGGGAGGGTCAAGGCATGAAAACAAAGCGTGCAGAGAGCATCAATCAGGCCCTGTGGAGGGATTCTGCGGCATATTTATGAAAAGAATAAAGCTTTATAAAGAGTTAGAAAAAGAAATAAAAAATAGTGAAGGTTGCCTTTTAATAAGGCCTTTGTAAGAAAAAAGAAAAGGCTTTGAATACAATTTAATCAGGAGAAAGCTAGTCCAAGAGGCATTTAACTTGCTGAAGGGTTACTCATAAGGAGGTGACTAAACAGCTGTTCTCCAATTTCACAGGGAGGAGAATTAAAGGAAATGGATTTGAATTTCAGTCTGATGCTAAAGGCAGGCAAAAGAGAGGTGCTTGGGGGAGAACTGTTAATGATGAAAAAAATCTAAGTGGAAAACTGGGTTTTTTATGGCTTTTAGAAGATGGAAAATCACCTATCTTGATTTCTTTTAGTTTGAGGTCAAACTACTAACCAAATATTTGAGCAGTGCTTTCTAGTTTCTTATTCAAATAGCAGAGAGAGTCAGAGTTATGTGCACAGTGTCCCCACACACTGTGGAGAGTAGACAGCAACACAGCCTCACCCTCTCCTTCCCCACCCTCCCCGCCGGGCTGTGTGCAGAGACAACAGCATTTGGAAGAACTTGAAACACTGACAACGTAATCATAAAGTAACAACACAAAACAATCAGCAAAGGATGCCACAGGCCATCCATAGTCCCTTACTGCTCAGTTAACAGGCAGCCAATGTCTGGAATTCAGGAAAGGAGACAGGCTGGAGATAAAACACACCCAAGAAAGGACAGTGAGCAATCCAGGCAAGACAAACAGCAGGAGCCAACCAAATGAGCAGAGCCAAGGGCACCGCTAATGGCAGCTAGGTGGACGCTGTGGGATGGTCTGCAAGATGGGAGTTAGGCCAACTTCATTAAGACTTCGAAGCCCCAAGGCAATAACTGAGAAGGTACCAAGCGGGTAAGGAGCCTGAGGAATGTGATGAAGCCCACACAAGCTGCCCAGTGGCTAGGCTGGGGAGATGGCCAGCTCGGGCTCCAGGAGATGCGGGGCTAAGCTCACCAGGTTGCAGAGTTGTGGATGAGAACATGGCTTCATTTACAATTATGTGCTGAGGCAGCCTCTACACTGGGGACAGGGGTGGGGGTTGGGAACACCCAGACCTGACCCAACTGGACAAGCAAGTGAAAGTGAGAAACCAGGAGACCATGAGCAGCTGACCCCTAGAACTGCAGTCACCTGAGCTGTAACAACAAGACGCCAAGGTGGCAACAGAAAAACTCATCCTCCCAAAACACTGCCTCCTGTGTCATGGCAACAGACAGCAAAGCCAGTCAGCTCAACGGAAAAACACAGAAGCAAATGCGCCTGCACTGGCTGAACCGAACCAAGCAATGGGTGTTTTAAAACAGAAAAGAGAGAAGCTGGGTCTTTCTTAGGGATGAAATGCTTCCAGATTTCATTTTTTGACACAGCTAAGATACATTCACGGAGTTCCAAGCACCCACAGATAGATATTTAGAAGCTTTCAGAAAATTCATCACCTCTCCTTCATATCTTTTCCCCTCCTTCCTTCCCTTAATTTAATTTTGATTTAGCTTCCTCTTGTCACTGCTTGCTTACAAATCACTGCCTCTGTGTCTGGAGTCAATTAGGGTTATAAAGTGCCCCACTGCGCCTTCAGCTGGGGACCCATTTACATTCATATATATTTTCTTACTTTCAGAGGCACAGCTAAAAGCCTGGAACACCCAAAGTTTCCAATCAACCATCACATCCTATTCTTCAGAAAAGCATGCTTCTCCCCAGACTTAAGACATCGACAGCAAACTGAGTTTTGCAAGAATATTTTCTTTCCACCTGTATAAAGATAAATTGTGCCTGGGAAATCACTGGCAAACATGAGTTGAGTGTGTGTAATAAATGCTTAATAGCAATAACCCTAAGAAATCTTTCTACCATTTGAAATTAAATGTAATTTCCTTATTACTTTAATGAAATCCCTTGAAGTATGTAACTTCACATCAAAGTATTCATTATATAATTCCCTGTTAATATTAGGTATGTAAACTGTTCACTGACAGAATAAAAACACACATTTCCACTGGAACAAAAACTAGAGAAAGACACAGCAGCTTGATTCAGAATCTGATAATGGGTTGCAGATCCCATTTCAGTACAGAGCTGCAGCCAACATGCCACAGAGCCACTGGCCACCTCCAACCCCAGGTCGCACCTGGAGGGAAAGCTCAAGCCACGACATCGCTGAAAGAAAGCCTGTTAGGGCCTAAAATACTTGACTTTTCCCAATGCAGTGTTGAGCTAGAGGAAGAAATACACCCCCATAAAAATCACTCCATGGAAAGGAGCTCCCTTCGTCACTGTCTTGCAGGGTCGCCCAGCTCACGGCTCCATGCTCCGAGTTCACCAACTCACAGCAAGCTTGACACGTGCAGGGCGGGTGAGCAGACCCTTCAGCCGAGTCACAGGCTGCAGACGCAAAATCCACGGAGCTCCCCAACCAACTCCTGCCCTCCAGCCTGCCAGGCTCCTGCTGGCCTCTCCCTGGGCCCCACCCCAAGCCAGTGGGCAAGGAACCCTCATGATGAAATCCATGAAGGTCAGCCTCCTGAGGCAAGACAGAGTGGAAGAGACAGGAAACAAAACGGAAAGTCTCAGGAGTATGTCTACTTGTAACACTTCTACTGAGCTCTCCGTTTTGAATGTGTGTTTAAAGATTTATGTATTTCAACGGTGGAGTTACAGAGATAAAGGGAGAGAGAGGTCTTCCATCTGTTGGTTCATTTCTCAAATGGCTACAGCAGTCAGAGCTGGTCAGGTGGAAACCAGGAGCCTAGAAGGCCAACCAGGTCTCCCAAGGGGGTGCAGGGGCCTAAGCTCTCCAGCCACCTCCTGCTCTTCCCAGGTGTGTCACTAGGGAGCAGCTGCGGAAGGGGAGCCTGGGACTTGAATGTGGGCTCGTACAGGAAGCTGCCATCCAGCCGACCGATGCACAAGGCGGACTCTGAAGCTGAGCTTTTCTCAGCAGGTGTCACCAGGCTTTCCTGTGGATCGAGCCTCCACATGTCCTCAGCCTGCTTGGCCTCCAGTCCCACACGTGGGAAATGTCACCTCTCTCATGATGTCTCCCTCGGTCTCACCCAGAAATAACTGCCCCCGCCTCTGAATTTTCAGTTTCTTTTCCAAGACTTCTGTAGTAACTTATGAGTTGTCTTAGGTTCCTGATCACCACTCAAGTCTTTCCACGTGCACTGTTTACTATCTACTTCCCATTAGGATACAAGCTCCACGAAATCCTGAACCTGTCTCTCATATTCACCCTACCAGGAGGTGGATGGGAAGCAATAAACAATCTACAATAGATGCTCAGTAAGTACTTACCAAGTGAATGTCCTATTCCAGACAATCAGTATGTTGTATTAACTGTTCATTACTCTAACTAAAATTCCCGAGAAAAGCTACTTCCAGAGGAAGCTTGTCTTGGCTCACAGTGTGAAGGTCACACCCTAAGATTGGGCAGCAGGGAGACAGTGAGCACATCCATCCCCGATCCCATCAGAGGCTGCACCACAGCAATCTAACCCAATCACTCCCCAAAGGTGCTGGCTTCAGACGCAATAACTGGACAAAGTTCCTGCCCTGTCACACCAGCAGCATCAACGTCTGCTTGAGCTGGGGAGCCACGTCCTCTTCAAAGAATGCCGCAAACCGATGCTCAGACACAAGTCTCACTCGCCTTTCTATCCCCAAGCCCTCCTTACTCACAGGCAGGCAATCCATACATCAAGGTGCACTGAGATCACACAAGCATATCTACATCACATACAATGCTAACTGTGCATACAGCACCCCAAACGACCTCAGGTTACCCCGAAAGCTAGCATACTTAGGATTAAGGCCACAGCATCCCAATTGCTGGGAAAATTGCTGATGTTTAGAGCCAGTGTCTTCCACAATGAACGGGCCTCAACAGAAGGCCTTCACCCAATGTGAGGGCCTCCCTGGCAGAAAGGCCACATCCAGCGGCTGACCCATGGATTGGGCAAAATGGCCTGGCCCTTTGCCTCAACTGCCAGTTCTAAAAAGGCTGTCTCAGTGTTTTCCTGCAACTGCTGAAGGAACAAATAGAATGAAAAGCTATAGTGTCCCAAACACAGACAATACGATGATACTTTAATTGTTAACAAACTGTTGCCAGTTTATTAACTTCCTCCTTACTGGTTTTATGAATGAAAAAAAAAGTCTTTTCCCCTCTTCTCAAAAGCATACTTCAATGCCACCTGAGAGAAATCTGGGGGGTGGCGAGGTAGTTGTTTAAAAAAAGAGAGATTTGTTTGCAGCCCTGGCACACCCCAGAGTGGCCAAGAGCCTGCAGAACAGCTGGCAATGCGAGCAGCACTGGTACTCCTCTCCGAGCGGGGCTGTCATCCGGTAGGTGGCTCAGTGTCTGGACCCTCCACGTCTTCCTAAGGCACTCAACCTGCAAAGCAGTCAGCGTTCAGCACAGCAGCAGGTGGAGGACACGCTCAGCAAGTGCGAGCTATTATTGCAGCTTATTATTGTTTAGAATGACAGTCAAAAACCCGAGTCTTCAATGCAACATTTGTGGATGATTTTTCCTGTATCTGCTAAGAAAGTGTGAAGTGAAAATCCAGCTGAGTTACAGGAAAATCCCTCCCTTTCCAAAAGGTTTTACCACAGACTTCATTTAAAAAGGGCCCCCACACTGGCACACTTACTGTATAATTAGATACTGCTTACTCATGACATTTTTAAATCAAAAGCTATTAATTCTTCTTCATTTCCTAGCACAGAAAATAAAAATTCATCTGCCTTGAGTTTTACTTTCATTTCAAACGTAGTATGGGCTCATTAAGTAATCCTACATGACAGAAAGAGAAAACTCAACGCCCCCCAGCCCTACCAGGCACTAAGCGCCCTGGCTAACATTCTGCTCTCCAGCTCTTCACTTGTAACTAATCCAGGCAGGTGTGTCCCCTCCCCCGAGTCCAGCACTCATCCAGACAATTCTTCCTTGTCATGACAGACTTTTACCATCCGGTGCTTCCCTAGCCAGTTCTCCGTAAGCATGTTCTCATCTCCCCACGCCAAGCACTGCGATAGCTGACATCACTCCCATCACTGACATCACTACCACAACCATCAACAGATGGCTGGTACCAACTTGTAAGCCCAGAAAGTTCTACTTATAGGAAGTATAGCAATTCCATTCTCATCTTCTCAAGTTTTTCCAGGGCAACAAAAATTTTAGTTTATCTAGAAATTTCACTTATACATCTTAAAAATCCCTTTTTTCCAAAGTGCTAGCTAATTATCCCCAAACTATCACTAAACAAACTTTCTTTTCTTGATTTATAATGCTTTCCTTAGGATAAAATCTACACACGTGTGTGCACACAAATTGTTTAATAGGTCTCACTAAACATTCAGAAAAGCATATTTATTTTTTTGGCCTTAAAACATTTTTATTTATTTGTTTGTTTTTATCTTTTCAACTTTTTTATTGGAAAGGCAGATTCACAAAGAGAAGATACAGAGAGAAAGATCCATCCGTCTCACTCCCTAAGTGGCTGCAACAGTCGGAGCCGGGCCCATCCGAAGCCAGAGCCTGGAGCTTCCCCAGGTCTTCCCGGCAGGTGTAGTGTCCCAGGTCTCGGGGCATCCTCTACTTCTTTCCTAGGCCATAAGTAGAGAGCTGAAAGGGGAGCAGAGCAACCAGGACATGAACCAGCACCGTATGGGACGTGGTAGATGCAAGGCAAGGCCCTCAGCTACTAGGCTATCACATGGGCCTGGCTTTAAAACATTTTACTATCTGATAAGGCCTTTACCTTAACACACACAACCTTTTCAGTCTTACCAAAATCAATTCGCTACTAAATATCTTTTTCTCTGGATAAACTTCCAAACTACAAGTATTTTCAGATTCTTCTCCAAAAGGGTCTGCTGGAATTTTGATCGAAGTCACATTAAATTCACAAACGTGGCAGTAGCTGATCTCTGGTTACACTTTCCCTTCACACACCATATAAACGTCCATTTATTTAAGTCTTTCTCTCTTTCTACAAAAGGCTAGTTATCTCCAACTGGGTCATTTGTATTTCTTTTTAAGGTTATCACTGGAACTCCCTTTGTTACTGTTCTTTAAAAGTCAATAACAGGACCGAGGTCCCTCACTGAGCCTGCGCACCTGCTCTGCACACAGGCCGTGGCCTGCAGCATGCAGGCCAGCCAGCACCTCCCAGTGCTACAGGAGAAGTCAGCTCCTTTGAACAGAAAAGCCCAGAGCAAAGCTGTGCCCCGAACCACAGCAGCGGCTGTTTCTAGTCAGGACTACTGCACGCCAGCTTTGTTTCTCTCATTCCACTTACTGAGCACTTACTTCTCTTGGGATCAAATTTTAAAACAGTCCCCTTTACAAACTGATAACAGACCATTACAGAGTATATATTCACTACTAGATTAAATATCTTTGTGAAAACATTCTAAATGCCAATGTGGCTACGGGGAGGTGAGCAAAAACTCAATTTTTCCTCCATATGGAAAGTTCCCCGTACAGAAGAACCTGGGGGGACGGCGTCACAAGGCCAGGGACGACTGTTGCAGCACACACTTAAACCAGCCTGGGGCTTTCCGAGAGAACAGAGCTGGATCTCAGCACCCACCACTGGAAAGGCCTCCGAGCCGACCCGGCCAAACCTCTCAGGCATCAGACAAGAGGAGCTTACCCGAGCGCATCCCTGCCCAAGTCCAGAAGAGTTGGTAATCCTGAGAGGCAAGCTATGCGACTGCCCGCCACTTCCACTTAGACGGCAGAACTCACTGCTGGGCAGAGAGTCTGTACAAAGGCCAGTGTTCTGGTCACCAGCTTTCTCACCAGTCGACGACACGTCCTACAGGATGTGCACAATGCTGTGAGCTGAAGATGGGCTCCCTGGCTACGGCAGCGTGTCTGGGCACGCAAGCACCTGTGGGGCCGACAAGGAAAAACCGCAAACTCCGGCACGTGAGGACTCCGGCACTCGGAAAGTCAGGCGGGGCTGAGTTTAAAATCCCAGCTGGGCTGCTCTGTATGAGTTACACATCGCACTGCGTGAGTCCTCTGGTTTATTCACTTGTTTTCAAAAGTATCAAGGTTGTCTTTTTCAAAAACTTAGTTTTACACCTAAAGTGTAATCAATTTTGCAAGCTTCATCAACACTTCACCCACCAGAGGAAGACTATATAGATTTGCATGCAATTAGAAACTGCAAATAGCAAATATCCAAGAAACCGTATTATTCAAAATACAATAGTCAAAGATGGATTCCCAATGAAACTGTTTACTGTATCTCAGCAATGGGATGCTGGACTCTGCCACTGTCCATGCCTGCAATGATGGACATATGACTGTATGAAGAACTATACTATAGTAATGATATAGGGGAACTCGGGGGGGGGGGGAATTAGGGAGGGAGTAAGGGAAATCCCAGGGCCTATGGAACTGTATCGTAAAATGATAATAATAAAAAGAAGTTAAAAAATACAATAGCATAGAATACTGTCTTCCTATCCCTACAAGAGGAGAAACACCACGAGGAATCAGGTACGCAAAGTTCAAATCAGAGCTGCTCACCCACAGTGAAAGCTCAAACAAGACTGCTTTGCACAGGCCCAACGCGTTGGCACAGTGGTTAAGGTCCTTGCCTTGCACGCCCAGGATCCCATATGGGCGCCGGTTCCATCCCGGCAGCCCGGCAGCCCTGCTTCCCTTCCAGCTCCCTGCCTGTGGCCCGGGAAAGCAGTCGAGGATGGCCCAAAGCTTTGGGACCCTGCACCCGCGTGGGAGACCCGGAAGAGGATGCTGGCTTCAGATCGGCATAGAATCGGCCGTTGCGCTCACTTGGGGAGTGAATCATGGACGGAAGATCTTCCTCTCTGTCTCTCCTCTCTGTATATCGCCTTTCCAATAAAAAAAATAATAAAAATAAACCTTTAAAAAAAAAAGACTGCTTTTCACACAGGGTCCCCTCCTGAGTACTACACACGTGTGGGGTTGTGACCTCGTTGGCCAGCTGCCCCAAGGATGGCTCTACCCTCACCATGTAGACAAATGTTTTGTTTGCCTGAAAGCCAGGTTTACAGAGAGAGGGGGAGAGACCCAGAAAGAGAAAGTTTTCAACCACTGATTCACTCCCCAGATGGCCTCAACAGTTGGAGCTGGGGATGGGCCAGGATAAAGCCAGGAGCCTGGCACTCCAGCCAGGTTTCCTGCATGGATGCCAAGGGTTACTGCCCAGCACGTTGGTAAGCAATGGATCAAAAGTAGAACAGCTAGACTCAAAAATGCCAGGCCAGACTCACCCAGCACCTGCCCCACTGCCAGTCCCAACAAATTTGGTGCTTGAGCCTCCAGGATGAAACCAGAGCCTGGGCAGGAAGAGTTCACTAAGAACGCCAGGCTGGGGGGCCCTGTTTCAAGAGCCCCCACCCTAATAGCATGTCCACCCTCCTAATAAAGAAGAAACTACTCAATCCCTCGAGACTCTTCTTGGGATGAGAGAAACTCAAGAGCCAACCCTGAGGACCATGCTTCCCTGACATGTGACTCGGTCACTATCCCCAAGACAAACCTGTCTGAAGAGGAATGCACAACTGACAACTGGCCCCCACCCCAGCCCCGACCCCAGCCCCCAAGGCTGCACCTGCACCTGCGTGGGGCTGCCTGGCTTTGGACTGCTCTCCACCATCCGGCCTGGCTCCATGTCTACTGGATTTGTGAGCTCTTAAATTCCAATCATCAGCTGAACACCTGGATGTCCACGGTATCTGTTTTGTTCCCAACTCTTTCCACATCTCAATATGGCAAAAGCAGAGGACTCCACTCCGTTCCAGCCATGTTCCCTATCCCAATCTCCCAGGAAGCGCTGCCACTGGGGAGCCCATTTCACTGTCCCTGGGCTCCTTGGAGCCATTCTCTACAGTTCAGAACAGAAAAGAAGGCGTGAAGAGTAGACACTACGCTGCAGTAAGGTTAAACTCCTGCTTGGGACACCCACTTCCTTACCAGCGGGGCTAAGATCAAATCCTGCCTCCTCTGTGATACAGCTCCCCACTTCGTGCACCTCAGAAGCAGCAGATGCTGGCTTAAACGCCTGCGTCTCCGCCACATGTGCAGGACACCGGTGCAGTTCCTGGCTCCTGGCTTTAGCACGACCCAGACCAGCTGCTGCTGGCCTTTGCAGAGGAAGAGGGTAAATGGAAGATGCAGTTTCTCTTTCTGTCTGTCTGTCTGTCTGTCTCTCTCTCCCCCATCCCCTTCTCTCTCACTCTCACTCCCTCTCCCGCCCCACCCTCCCTTCAAATTATAAAAAAGAAAATGTGCGTAAGTGGACCATGGACTTTTTTAAAGTATGTGATCTACTACCCTTTAATTTTCCAACTAGAAAGCCAGGAACTGGTCTATCTTTTCCTCTTTCTAATCTCACTAATTAATTACTAAAGTTGTTGAGTCTACCTACTAAATACAAAAAGCAAGCTGGACAGCCGTAATCTAAGAATCCAAAATTAGAAACACCTCCAAATCTGAAACTTCCTGAGCACCCACATGCCATCGCAAACGGAAAACTCCAGGTCTGACTTTGTGATGGGTTACAGTCAAAATGAAAGAACCTTACTGGAAACAGCAAATGCAGTGATTTTCAGGCACATGCAGGGCACGGTCTGTGCTTAGACACAAGTCCCATCCCTCGTCTCAGTCCAGCCCTATGTCCTCTGGACTCTTTCGCCTAATCCTACTGTCCTTCCCCGAGTTACCACAGCAGCAGGTCTTTCAACACTCCAAAGACATCATTAATATTGTTACTGATTATTTTAATAAAAGCCAAAACCAAACCAAAACACACTCCACTCATGTCTCCGCTTGCATGGTCCACAGCACTGGCAGAGCTGGCCGATGTCTCTACGGGGTCAGACAGCAACGTATCAGGTCTGGGGGTGTGCAGACCTTGGGGGTGCAGGCTCCGGTGCTGCTGCACAAAAGCATCCACAGTCCACATGAACATGTGAACATGATGTAAACAAACATGATCACGGTCCAAAACAAAACAAACACAAACCCCAATTTACTAACACAGGCCGGCTGGATTTGGCCTGCCCCACGACAATCCTGCACTGCTTCACTTCCCAGCACCACATCCAGGCGCTTCCCCACCCCAGGCTTGCCTCTGCACCCCATGCACACTGCTGGATGCACCCACACCCTGCTGGCACCCTTGCTCGGGAGGAAGCTGACTGCTCCCTCTGCTAAGGCTGGGTAGAATGGTTCTCATCCTTCAAGGACCCTTCTGAGTGTTGCTTTCTCTGGAAGATTTCCACTGAGCTCCCCTGAAAGCGAAGAAACCATTCTTTCTAGGTTTTTCCAAAAAGCTGGACACATGTCTCAGCTCTTTATGTCCTCACAATGCCGGGCACAGATCAAAGGTTCAAACTCATCCAGGTGGCCCCAACTCAACCTCGGGTCCCAGCATCAGCACCAGGTCAGTACCGACTCAGAAGGAAACAAGGACATGCAGAAGCAGTACTAAGAGCCTTGCAGCCTTCACCCAGCCCGTCACTGCACTGTCTGCTTCTGCTTCTCTCCTAAATAATGAACTCCTAGAAAAAGGAATAGAATCTTAGTTACAAAAGCCCTAGGGCTGAGCATTTAGCTAAGCAGTTTAATATGCTGGTTACGATGCCCACATCCCACATGGGAACATCTGGGTTCAATTCCAAACTTCCTGGCTCCCAACTCCAGCTTCCTATTAATGCAGACTTTCAGGAGCAGGGATGGCTTGAGGAGTTGGGTTCCTGCCACCCATGTGGGGGGCTTGGGTTGAGCTTCCGGCTCCCAGCTTTGGGCTGGCTAAGCCCCAACCACTGCAGATATGTGGGGAGTGAACCAACAGATGAAAGCTGGTGCACTCTCTCTCACTCACTCTTTCTTCCGCCTCTCCAATTCAAGGAATTTTTAATTATTTAAGACCTTCAAAAAAAGGTACTTTCAATTTATTGACTTTCTTGAAAATCAATGTAAACTTTTACAAAGTAAAAATTAAGTTCTTAGGGCCAGTGTCATGGTGTAGTGAGTAAAACCACATCCTGCAAAGCCAACATCACACATGGGTGCCGGTTCAAGTCCTGGCTGCTCCACTTTCAATCCATCTTCCTGCTAATGGGCCTGGGAAAGCAAAAGACAGCCCAGTTGCCTGGATCCCTGAACCCATGTGAGTGATCTCAAAGAAACCCCTGGCTTTGGCCAGGCCTAGCCCCAGCCACTATGGCCACTTGGGGAGTAAACCAGCAGATCTTCCATTTCCCACAAATAATAACTCTACCTTTCCCACAAAAAAATAAATCTTTTCTAGAAAATTATCAAAACTGATAATATAGAAAACAATTTTAAAAGCCTTTAAGGTATATCAAGAAAAACAAGGATTTTAAAAAATACACACTTATTATTACTAAAGAGAAAAAACATCTTTTGGTAAAATAATAAAACCCCATGTAGCAAAGATTACACAGACAGTTCTAGTAATCTGGTCGGTGGGCTAAAAAGCAAGCACTTAAGGTCTCAGCTCCAGCTTCTGCGCATTTCTTCTGCTGAATTTCACACTCATTTCTCCTCGTTGGACAAAACTGTGATGACAGGATGGTCAGCTGGCATTTGCTCAGCTCTGCCCTGCGCGGCCAAAGGAACTGTCAAATGTTCAGTTGGTGCATCAACTAATTTGTCTCTCTGCCATCTAGTGGGTAAGGCTTTCCTAGCCATCTGCAGCTGACACTGAGGAGGCTGCTGACCTGGGCCTATTCCCTTGACCTTCCTGACTTGCTTCCCCTCTGTCCTCACCAGACTGTCTTGGTTTGAGGCTGACACCTAGCCTGTCTTACTGGTTTACTGTGCTCTCCTGCAGCCTAGCTGCCAGCACTTCCCACTGCGCTTCCTGCACAGCAGGGCTGGCCGTCCGTGGTCGATGCCGATGGGTCTCTGCATGTGACATGGAACCCTTCCCCTGCAGTAGGGCTGGCATGACTGCGTGGGCCTGGATTCTCCTTTTCTTCACTCACTCGATCCACGATTTAGTGAGATGGAAATCTGACATTAGGCACATGTGTTGTCCAGAATGAAGAATGGGAGAACTGGAATTTGATTCAGTAAAATGTGTCCTGGGAGGAACAGCAAACACTCCCAGGAGGACATTTAACACAAGGCACTAACGTGACTTGCCACATCTACTTAAGGGTGACAGGGTTATGCATGAAGTAGAACATGTGTTTTTATTATAAACCACACTTTTCATGCCCAGGAGTCCAAGCCAAACAAAACAGCTGTCTCTTCTAAAAAGTTTGTTTATTTTTTTATTTAAATAAGGCAAAATAACTAGACAGGGAGAGAAATAGAGATTTTCTCTCTGTAGGTTTACTTCCAACTGGCCCAGCAGTCAGCCTTAGAACCAGAATCTGTGTCCTGGTCTACCACAGGGAGGCAGGGCCCGAGCACTGGGGCCATCTTTTCCTGTCTTCCCAGGAAGCTGGATCACAAGTGGAGGAGCCAAGACTCAAACCAGCACTCCGACATGGGATGCCAGCATCACTAGCAACCGTTCAACTCGCAATGCCAGCCCCCAAGCCTGATTCCTGACACATCTGTTTGTGGCAAAAGCACAGAATACCCATCAGTAGCTCAGTGTTAGTTAAATTTCTAGGGGGAAAAGGGGGGGCGGTTAAATGGGTATACAAAGCAACTGTAGTGAAAAAACAAAATTCCCAACAGAAGACATTTTCCCACGTTAATGCAAGGCAGTGGACATAAACTCGACCTGCACTCCTACTTCATAAAATCCCTCACCTTGACACACACCTCATCGACTACCAGCACTGCAACTTTTCAGTGCCACGTAGGCTAAGCCTCTGACAAACACACACAGTTCTCAACCACCCATGACAAGCCATCATCTCTCCTACCTCCAGTGACAGGGAAGCTGGTGCACCATGGTGCATTAACTCAGAGTCTCCTGGCATCCTCTCCGCTCAAGGAGAGGCCCAAGGGACCACTGGGTTTCCCGCAAGGCCCAACAATCCTACCACACCTTCTTATCTCTAACATCCCCAGTCCTCTCTCCCTGCGCAGTCCAAAGCGGTCCAGTGTGGATGAGTTAGTGTTGCCGGACTCAGCAAGGGCCACAGCAATCAGGAGCTGTGAGCTTTCTTCTACAGTTCAGGAAGGAGAATCTTGGAAATGGCCAGGACCAAACTGGGGACTTGAAAAGGGAGACCCTACTTCCCTTCCTTTCATTCCAACCTGAGATCGCACCCTGCTCCCACCTCAGTCAGCTACACAACCAGGGGGTGGTGTCATGCAGAAGTCTTTTGTCTAAGGGGTGAAGAAAGCAGAGGAGATCACATCACAAGTAACTAACGGGGGTAATAAAACGTGCTAAACAACGTGGGGCTACGAGCTGCAGGGCTAAGAGGGTGACTCGGCCCTCCTATGGCTTGTTCAGTCACAGAACACCTGACTGCCTGCCAGGCCACGGTCAGACTCCACAGGGTGATCACATAAGATTCTGCATGTCTGCCACTGCAGCTCATGGCTTATTGACCCAACGCAGGTCCAACTACTGCCTGCCTCACGCCTCTGTGTGTACCACTCTCACCCCGACTCCATTCCGCACCTGCTGTGCTCTGGAAGCAGCACCAGCACCCCTCCACAAGGCCCTTCAAGGCGCGCAGGTGGAAATGAACACATTCTCCCCTACGCCCTGCACACCTGGCTGCTTCTACACCAGCCTCCTCCTTCAGCCCCTTACCCTCGCATTACTCTGACGTGGTGCTGTTCAGCAGGTGGGTGCTCAGCAGATGCTTGAACTCCCCTCTGGTATTCGGAAATTCTAAGCACGCTGCTATGCATTAACTCACGCACACATACAATCATTCAGACATATTTGGCTGGGCACAAAGTCCCAGGCACGGGACTGTGTGCAAGGGCCGTGGACTGGTCATGAACTCAAGGAGATATGCTCTGCGGACCCTTTTTCTTGCACCCTCCAAAGGGCTGAACCTGATTTTCAAAAATATTATTTTATTTCTGGAGGAAAATAGAAAGAACTTCATACGCCTTGGTTCTTCAAAACTAGAGCCACCTGTCATATCCAACATGGGGAAGTGAACAAGGCAAACATTACCTGTCCACTTAACGAGTTTCCCGTGTAGCCGGGAACACAGACCGCCATTTGTTCCTTCCTCTCTTCCTTCATTCAACGACCCTTTACTACGCACAGCTCTGAGTCATTCATTCTGCAACCAAAGCTCTCCGGGAGACCAACCAGGGCCTGCAGGAAAAGCGATGGGAAGGCGTGTAACACGCCGTGCTGGCCTGTCTCAGCACCTAGAGCGCCTTTCTATCCGTCCGGGGCCGCGGGAAGAAGCGGCAGGTGCGGCCAGGGCGGCCAGGGCGTGCAGACAGCACCCGCCGCAGTGGACCCAGCAAGGGGACCCCGCGCTCCACCGGCACGCCAAGCGCCCCTCAAACCAAGGCTGTCTCCCCGACGCAGCCGTCGGCTCCGAGAGGCGGCCCGGGGTCCCTGTCCACCCTGTGCCCAGCCCCACGTTCCCATAGCAACCAGCTCACCACTTCGCGAGCTCGGTTAGAGAAGTCCCCTTTCGGCCGGGGGGTCCGGCGGAACAGCTCGTCGCGGCTGCCATCGACGCCGCCGACGGCCACTCCCAGGGCCTTGTTGCGCGTCTTCACTGTCTTGACGCTGGCCCGGAACAGCAAGGTGATGTCCACCGCCATGGCGACCAGCCCCGCCG
>NW_024466702.1:0-26825 GCF_017591425.1 Ochotona curzoniae
TGGGGACAAGAGGGATGAGCATGGCTACCTCATGGATGCCAGTAGGAGCTTTGGGTGGGCATGGGAGTGTCAGGGTTTCGACTGATTGAGGGGCCCCTCGCCAGGACCCTGGTGGGAGGAGTCTCTCTTGGCCTTGGCTCCTGTCTGACCTGGGCTGGGTCTTTGTTTCCATGGTGGCAGGTGGGCAGAACGGGGTGGTCTGTCTTCCAGTTGACCCTCCCCAGCCACCCCGGGTTAAGGCTTGGAGCTAGGCCAGTTCCCCGCCTCTGCACCCACGGCAGCGCCAACTTCCGCTCCCCCAGGATCTGGGCCTTTGGCTGGGGCGGGTGGCGGGGCAGGGAGGGAACACTGTGTTCTCTGAGGAGCTGTACTTCCTGGACTGCCTCTGTGTGTGTGTGCGCATGTGCATGTGCTTGGGGTTCCCAGGAGGCCACAGGAGGAGTGGGGTGCAGGCTCATGAGACGGACAGGAGGAGGAGGAGCAGCCCTGCAGTGAGGAGGGCAGGAGGTGATGTGTGGGAGTGGACAGGTGGCAAGAGCTTGGCGGCCTGCGGGGAAGGACTGCCCTTTGCCCCTTGGCCCTGTCCTGCACCTCGGGGCCTTCCTGAAAGCTGCAGGAGGGGACTGCTGTGGCAGAGGGGGCACCCCCTGTCCTGGAGCTGGGCCACCTGGCCGGAGCCCGTGCCAGATAGGACTGGCCGCAGGAAGGAAGGAAGCTCCTGCCTGGGCCGTCCACAGGCCTGGACCGCGCCTTCCCTAGAGTCCCTCATCAGGCTGGCTTGGGACTTGCCCTCGGGGTTTTCTGAGCCCCCCCACGGCAGCCCTAGCCACCCCCTCCACCTTCTGTCCCTGGAAGGTGAGTACCTCTGGCAGGTCTGCTCCGTCTGGTGGCCCTCCTGGGCCCAGCTCCAGGCTTTGGCCTGCCCTCGTGGCCCCCACACCTTGTGTAGTGGCAAGACCCCCAGTTTGGGTGGATGTCCCAAGGGACCAGGGCCGTCATGAGCAGCCTCCGATAGGGTCTGTGCTGAGCAGGCCGGCAGGCCCGCAGCAGGTAGGGGCGCACTGAGGCCACCCTGGGATGCTGGGGCCTGCCACAGCCATCCGCTGCTCTCCAGTGCCATGACAGTGAGGAGGTGCTGGGAAGGGCCGTGTCGAGGGCCCTGGCTGGGCAGTTCATCGGTGCTGCTGGCTCTGCTGCACCTCACCGATTCCTGCAGCACATGGGCAGAGGTGGGTGTGATGACGCCCCCGGGGACGCGGCTGCCCTGTGCAGTTATGACGTGTGTGCGTGTGGGTTTCCAGGTGGCTTTGGCTCCCGAGAACTTCTGCTCCTGACATGGCCTCACCCCACCCCCCTCCCCACCCCTACAAACAGCCCCCCACCCCAGGAGCCCAGGGCCGAGTCCTTGTCCCTGGTATTGCACTAACCAATGTCAGCAGGGGACCTTGATGTCCACTGGGTGCTGCCTTGCTCCTAGGACTGCCATTGCCCTGCCTCCTGCCGGGCACCGTGCCCCTCTGGGTGGTGTGCAGGGCACCCACTCAGATCTGTGTCCCTGGGAAGGAGAGGGGACATGTAGGACTCAGAAGCAGGGCCTCCGGTCCACGATGCCAGCCCACGTGTCTCGTCCATGACAGTGATGCTCAGGGCCTTCCCCAGTGGCGTCTCTCCTGCCAGCAGACCGACCAGTCCCCGCCCCAGCCCGCCTCACAGCCTGGCTGTGGGCAGAGCACGCTAGCGTGCCCTGGCGTGAGCGAGGGGAGGCGCCTGGTCCCGCTCCCGCCACGTCGCCTCCCTGCCCTGTGTTACAGCTGTGGCCGCTGCCCTCCCCGTGACGCGTGCGTGCTGCCAACGCCACGGTACTAATCGTGTCTTCTGTGTGTGCTGCCGTGTCTCTCTCCTTGTCTCTCAGGTGTGTGGTATTTTTTTTCTTTCTTGTACAAACGTGTCTTTCCTGATTGTAACACGCTGAGTCCTTGTTTAGCAAACCTGGAAAAGTGCAGAAATAAACGTGAGCTGTGGTGCTTGCTGTGTCCTGTCCCATCTCTCGTGTGCGTCCGCTCTCTGTGTCCGACAAGCCTGGGCTGCTTGCTGACTTTTCTCTTCTGCTTGTGTTTTGATCTGCCCCAGGCAGTGCTTGGGTCCCGCCGACAGGGTGATGGAATCCCTGCCTCACTTTTACCCCTGTGGTGCCCCGACCCCGTCCCCAGGAGGGCCCTTCCTGAGGTGGAGCACATGGCTCCTTGCCCACCCTGGATCCTGGGGGTGCATGGGGGCAGCTGAAGCCACCCAGACCCGGACTGGCTCTGTGCTGACTCAGCCACCCCCAGCTGCCTCCTGGCCCAGCACAGCCTCAGTCCCACGCCCGCAGTCCTCTTTAAGGTCCAGCTCAAGAGCTGGTAGAGTTTGTAGACCGCACACACTCGCTGGCCAGGGAGGTGTGCTGTCACTGGAGAGCACGAGGTGGGCCCCGTGGACAGGGTCCTTATTCCCCCAGCTGCCTCTCCCGGCAGCCCCGCCTGCTCTGTCCACAGGAACCGGCCAGGTCCCTGCCCGGGTCCCTCTCTGGAGCACAGGGCACGCTAGGCAGCAGGCATAGAAGCTGGGCACAGTGATGGCGCTGCTGGGAGACAGTGGGCGTGGGAGACGCAGGCCGCGATGGGGGCCAGGTTGTGGGCTGCAGGCTCCTAGACTTCCCTAAGCTGGGCAGTGTAGGAGGCCGCGCCAGCGGCCGCTGAGCCCAGGTGTCACGCGGGACAGGCCAAGGGATGGCCACTGGGCACCGGGTGTCGTGCAGCGCCAGGCCAGGGGCTGGAAGGGCTGATGTCCTCCTGGTTGCTCAGTGTCCAGGACATTTCAGCACTTCTGGGAAAGGCAGGTATCTTGTGAATGACCCCTCGGTGCATGGCGGCTCTGAGTTCCCAAAGGGTTACTAAGCTTGGGGTGCTGGGAGCTGGTTCTCGGCCACCCCTTGCCCTGACCAACTTGTACTTCTGGGAGGACAGAACCTGGAGAGCACTGTGGGCCTGATGAGGCTGGACGATGGCCACCTCGCCTTTTGCTGCCCCTGTAGCATGGTGCCTGGTGGGGTCACCGGGAGGGAGGCCTGGCCCTCTGCCTGCCCACAGCCAGGCTCTGTTGCCTAGCCCCACGGTCCTGTCTCTGGCTCTTTCAGACGAGCCAAACTCAGGCTATACCTGGAGCAGCTGAAGCAGCTGGTGCCCCTGGGCCCCGACAGCACCCGCCATACCACGCTGAGCCTCCTGAAGCGAGCCAGGATGCACATCAAGGTGAGGCGAGCACCTGGTACCCACCCCACCCCACTGTCTCCCTGGGGCAGCCCAGGACAGCCCAGAGGTGGGAGGCTCTGGGGAGCTGGAGAAGGGCACGGGAGCAAGTCCGACTTTTGTTGGGCATGGAGGGGAGGGGGAGAGGGTGGAGCGGTTCTCTGGGCCCTGGGCTGTGCAGGGCAGCCTGGGGCGGGTGTGGAGTGGAGGGGAGGTAGATAGCCTCCTGACACAGCAGGATTGAAGGCCTTGGGAGACTGCAGCCTGTGGCAGGCCCTCACAGGGTGCTCACTGCCCAGCAGCGGGGAGGGTGGGGCTCATGGTTCAGGAGGGTTTGCAGATGACAGCAACGGGGGCGTGCAGAGATGGAGGTGCTGGGGGTGGGGGGAGTGGGAGCTGCAAGTGGCTGGCGTCCCGCAGGCCTGGGAGGTGGCCCCGGGTGTGACTGCCTGACTGAGCCACTCTAGGCTCATAGCCCATGCCCCCATCTCCCAGAAACTGGAGGAGCAGGACCGCCGGGCCCTGAGCATCAAAGAGCAGCTGCAGCGCGAGCACCGCTTCCTGAAGCGGCGCCTGGAGCAGCTGTCGGTGCAGAGTGTGGAACGTGTGCGCACAGACAGCACGGGCTCTGCTGTGTCCACCGACGACTCAGAGCAAGGTGGGGCTGGGGCCCTGGGGGTGGTCCTCACTGCCAGCCTGCCGAAGGGGCATTGGCTGGGGTCCCCGGAGGCCAGGCTCTGGGCTAGAACCAGCCTGACCTCGTTCCCTCTCTCCTCCCCAGAAGTGGACATAGAGAGCATGGAGTTCGGATCCGGGGAGCTGGACAGTGTGGGCAGCGGCAGCGACGTGGATGACCACTACAGCCTGCAGAGTGGCGGCTGCGGTGCCAACTTCGGGCCTCCCTGCCGGCGGCCTGGCCGCCCTGGCCTCTCCTAGGCCAGCGCCCTTCACTCCTTGGCCTGCCCGCCCGGCTGAGCGTGTCAGCCCTCCTGTCCTCCCTTGACCGACACCAGCCTCTCCACGGGCCACTGCTGTGCCATTCTGGAAGCTCCAGCTGCCGCCTGGGCTTGTCTGCCTGCCTGCCTGCTGGTCAGGGCCCGCCGAGCCGCCCGCCCGTCCTGCCCGTGCGGGGCCCATGGCAAGGGCAACAGGGCAGAGCACTGCGTGGTCGCCCACGGTCTGTCATCAGATTCCTAATCATTCCAGAAGTATTAAATGTTCATTGCTGCAAACCTCGGCAGGCGCCATGTCAGGGGGCTTAATGACCACTTCGGGGAGCTCAAACTACTCCCCCCACCGCCCGAGCCTGGATGCTGGGAAGGAAGACGTGGCTGCCCGTCCGTCCGTCGGGCCATGCAGGCTCCCAAGGTGTGGACAGAGGGATCTGTGAAGGGCGGGACTTGGGTGAGCAACCCCAGGGTAGGCGGGCGGAGGGGCCATCCCCACCCTGCAGGTCCTGGAGTCAGCTAGGGTGGCTGCTGGCTTGGTCGGACCCTGAGTCACACACGCAGGCACCCCAGGACAGCATGTGGGTGACCGGGGCAGCAGGTCAGCCTTCAGCCAGCTCATGCTTGACACCTGTGCCCAGCTCACCTGCTGGGCGGGTACAGCTACCACTTCCTCCAGCTTTCTCGTCTCCCTTTGAACAAACCAAACCGCAAATGGTGGGGGAGCTTTGTGCCACCAGCTCCTGCCCATGTCCACCCTGGCTGGCAAAGAAGCTTTTCCAAAAAGAAAGAAAAAAGGAACAGATTCTTTTTCTTTTAAGCAAGAGAAAGAGCTCTGAAGCCTGGGCCGCAGGCGGGCAGCGCGCCTTGCTTTCCAGAAGATTTTTTTACTCTACTTTCCTAGCTGCTGTTACGTCCTTGGTTGCTGAGGGGTGGGAGCCACCCAGCGTCTCAGGGACCTGTCCCTCTGTCACGCCGTCACAGTGTGCCTTGCGCCCTGCTTGTCACCACCAGCATGTCCCTCCTGGCTCGCAGGCTGCCCCGGCTGGCCTGCCCCCACTCTGCCCCAGCAGTCCCCTCGCCCCCCAGCCTCTGTGGCCACGGCTCCTGGGAGTGGTGCCCGCTACTTTTTGCAGCGGGTGGGGCTGTGGTTTGCCCCCTGGGCTGCGCTGGGGAAAGAGGGCCTCCTGGCTAGAGGTGGGCTTGTGAACCAGAGAGAATCTCACTCATGCCCCCATGTAGGCTTCTTCAAACCCTGGCCTGGGGCCAGGACCCTGGGTTTGAGACATTGGCAGCTGAGATGGACAGCATTCGTCCCTGGTGCTGTGGGCCGTAGGCGTCCACTGGCCATTTATTCCTGTGCTCCTTGTCCCTGGAGACAGGCAGTAATGCCTGGGCGGCAGGGTGTGCCCACACATGTGCCCCTGCCGCCTCCTCCCCCAGCGTATTGCTAAGCAAGTTCCAAACGTGGAGAAAAATTTGTGTTTGCATTGTCAGTTGCACCAATGGACACCCCAGCATGTGGGCCTCTTGAGATAGACAGGGCTCCCTAGAAATAGCTGTGGTGCAGAAGTTGAAATGTGGGAGCCTAGGATGGTTGGCGAAGAGCAGGGGGGCACAATGGAGTCTGCACCCCTCACCCGATTGCCCGGGTGGGTGTGAGGGAGAAAGGCAGATGTCCCCTGAGCCGTCCCTTCTGTACCCTCTGCCCATGGAGTGTGGGTAAGAACCTACTCCAGGGCGGGAGGCGGGTGGGCAGGACCCCAGGAACCCTCCCAGCCCGTGACAGGCACAACCTCACTGGCCCCTCAGCCCGAGGCGCCCACGTGGCCTTGGGACTGGGCCTTGCAGTGGGCTCCAGCCGCCCTTCCTGCTCCCCACAGGTGGGTGAGGGGTGGCCCTCAGTAGGAATGGGGCTGTGCTGGGAGTCACTTGAGCATTCCTCTCGGCCGCATCCGTGGCACAGGCCGGCGGATGCCAGGGGCTGCGGGTCCTGCATGTATCTGCCCACGTGGGCCAACATGGTGTTGGGGCCAAGGGTCTGGAATCCCATGCGCAGGCGCGGGGACGCCAAGGCAGACTCCACACTGTGGTGCAGGCCCAGCCGGCAGGGGAGATGCTGCCGGCGGTGGCCCTGGTCAGCCTCCACTGACCTGACTCCATGTGGCGGCCAGGCGCTTGACCTGTCTGCCTGCCGGCTGGCCTGAAGGAATGCCATCCTCTGCCTCTCTCAGGGTTAGGATCCCAGTGCCTCCCCAGTGCCTCCCCCCCAGTACGATGAGGGTACCGGGGAGGTGGGTGCCAGAGTCTGGGGTGGCACAGGGTGGGGGAGTGGTATGCAACAAGCTCCATGCTGGAGAGTTAGAGATGGGGCGTCCACCTGCCTGTCCACCAGGTGGGCTGTGCTGTGTCATTATGTCATTGTAATATAAATACAGATTTTTATACCTCACCCTCTGTCTTCCAGTTTTTTCCATCTCTGCTTTGCTGCCCGTTCCGCAGCCTCCTGCTAGCAGGTCTGGACCAGCTGGCGCTGATCCTGCAGAATGCCATGCTGGCCGTCACACACTGCCCTAGCCTCTGCCGGCTGCAAGGACTGGCAAGCCATTCCTCTCACTGCTCTCCAGCCCTCGCCGTGGCCAGAGCTGGACTCACTCAAGGCAGGATGGAGGTGGAAGCCCACTGCGTGCTCTCAGTGCCAGCCTCGCTGCTTTGCCCCAGCTCGGCCTGAGCACTGCCCATTGGGCACACCTTGTGTTCTGCTGGCCAGGTACACGCTCAACGGAGGCTGTTGCTGGTGGAATACCCACCGCTCAGCCCCAGCCCTGGGGGCCCTGATCCTCAAAGGCCTGGATTAGGCAGCCCTCAGCTGCTTCGAGAGAGGGGAGGGCATCCAGGAGCCTTTGCCTGGGGCACTGGGCCAGGGCAACGCCAGAGCAGGGGATCAGCATGCCATGTGTGCAGCAGAACCCACTGGAGAAGGCCCAATGGGACTCGCTGGCAGGGGGCAGGGTTCTGGTGACCTTGGGAGGGGACTTTCCCGTCTCAGTGGGCAGCAGTGGACTCCGGTTTCTGGGACCTGTGTGGGCTGTGGGGAAGGGGACTGGAGAAGCGTTGCCTTCAGGAGGCGGCTGGGTCTTGGAGCTGGTGGGACTCGGCTGTTAAGATCATCCCGGGCATCGGAATTCCAGATGCTGTGAGTCGGGTCATTCCCACCACCACTTCCTTGTGGGGGTGCATGGGTGCCAGGGACTGTGACAAGTCCTCTGAGTGTCGTCCCAGCTCGGAGCGGGTGGGATGTCCTGCTTGTCGCCTTGTGGGGTGGGTGAGTGGGAAGAAAGGCCACTGGCCGGCTCAGCTATGGCCCCAATTTGGCCGGGTCCCTGTGATGGGGCTGGTGCCCATCCCCAGCTGTCTCTCTGGCCCCCTTGGGCGTGTGTGTCCTGGCGGACCGACCAGGTGGTGCCTCTGGCAGAAGTGGGTCCATCCCACTACCTTCATCAAAAATGGCACTGGACAGCGTCGGTGACCTCGGCTCTGACCTCTGACTTTTAAAGTCGGCCTGAAAAGATGGTGTGCAGAACTTGACTTTTCAAAGAAGCCTCAGACAGGAAGGAGTGGCCAGCAGCAGCCACACTTGATCCCTGCAGCTCATCTGTTTATTATTTTTATTGGTGTAAAAAACAGATTTTATGTGGTCCAGATGTAGCTCCACCAATACGGAGAAGCTTCGTCCCTCCCTCTCCTTCCCGTGGAATCCTCTCTCCTGGCCCCAGGAAGGCCCTAGATGCTCCTGCGGAGAGGCGGGCAGACCACGCGGGGCGCGTGCTGACTTAGGTCCAGAAGACAACTTTCTGTCCCTTGTGCTCCGGGGGCGGATTGCATCATGATTTTCTGTACTTTCAGCCCCCCGCCCCCAACAGCTTTGCAATAAGGAGCTGTGGTTGGCAACTCAGTCAGGTGGGGAACTTGGAGGCGCAAGAAGCCCCCCTGCTGGCCGGGTTCCAGCCTGGGCTGGGGTCAGTCTGCGCCTTCCGGCACCTTTAATTCTTCTCCTGAGAGTCCCTCCTCTGTCTACAAACATCCCCAAGTGCCCGGGCTCCCACCCCTCATCCGCGTCCACTGCTCCTCCTCGGCAGGGCTCTGGCCGGGGAGAGGGCCGAGGAGAGGGGCGCCCGCTGCCCTGTGCTCTCGCGGCAGGTCTTCCCGGCACGGTGGCTTCGCGAGCCTTTGCTATTTTCCAAAGGGGGAGGACAAAAAGCAAACCAGGGCTAATGGGAAGTAGCTCCGACTCAAGGCTCAGCTGCAGCACCTGCTCAGGATGGGAAGGAGGCATGCAGGAGAGACCCCCGCACCCGTGGGGGACCCGCACCCGGCTCCGAGCAGCTCCTGCCGTCGCGGCCGTGTGCGGAGAGAGCCAGCGATGGAAGATCTGCCTTTCCAATAAAACTAGCATATCCGTATATATATTTAGTGAAGAAAGACTATTCAGAGGTGTCTACCTAGACCCACAAGACCAGAACCTTGCCTGACCTCAGGGTCACTTGTCCCAGGGGATCCCGCCCCTCGCAATTTCCCATGTTAACTTGTGGAAGCAGATGTTGCAGATGTTGTGTGGTCTGCCCCACTCAAGTGATTCCCTTAAGGGTCTGCTCTCTGGCCCGCGGACGTCTCCCGGCTTTGCACCCAGGGAACACTAGGGCGCCGTCCATCGCCCGAGCGCGGCCGCTTGCTTCTCTGCGAGCCGACGAGCGAACCTTCTGGAACCAGCCCGGAGTGCGGCGCTCTGGTACAATGACTGTCGGTCCTGTCAGCGGGCTCTCGGTCCGTTGCTTCCCCCGCCAACTGGGCTTTCTCTCCCCGGACGGCCGGGACTGGGGTGGCCGCAGCAGAGACGAATCTAACTCGGACCACCGGTCGCGGCTGAGCGGCGCCGTCCCCGCACCGACCTTCCTCTCACACAAACATTCCAGAAGCCGCCGCCCCGGCCCTCGCCGCACATGACGTCACGCCGGGGCAGGGAGCCAATCAGCTTGGGCCTGGCGGTGGACGCCGCGGCCGGGGCGGAGCCTGCGCTGAGCCGGCTCTGTGCGCGTGCGCGCCGCGGGCTCCCGTGAGGCCGTGCGCGGCGCGGGAGCCGGTGGCGGGCGGCTGAGGGCGAGCGCTGCCCGGCTGAGGCGCGGGGTGAGGGGCGCGGGTTGAGGAGAGTGCGGGCCGAGCAGAGGGGCGCGGGGTGAGGAGAGGGCCGAGCAGAGGGGCGCGGGTTGAGGAGAGCGCGGGCCGGCCGAGGAGAGGGCCGAGCAGAGGGGCGCGGGGTGAGGAGAGCGCGGGCCGAGCAGAGGGGCGCGGGGTGAGGAGAGGGCCGAGCAGAGGGGCGCGGGTTGAGGAGAGCGCGGGCCGAGCAGAGGGGCGCGGGGTGAGGAGAGGGCCGAGCAGAGGGGCGCGGGGTGAGGAGAGGGCCGAGCAGAGGGGCGCGGGGTGAGGAGAGGGCCGAGCAGAGGGGCGCGGGGTGAGCAGAGG
Organism: Ochotona curzoniae; assembly: GCF_017591425.1. NCBI lineage: Eukaryota > Metazoa > Chordata > Mammalia > Lagomorpha > Ochotonidae > Ochotona > Ochotona curzoniae. The sequence goes on from NW_024466702.1 coordinate 9,755, forward strand.
GGCGCGGGCCGAGCAGAGGGGCGCGGGGTGAGCAGAGGGGCGCGAGCAGAGGGGCGCGGGGTGAGCAGAGGGGCGCCGGCCGCCCTGTGCTCTGCCGCGGGAGCCTCGCCGGGCCGGGGCGCCGTGGAGGCCGCGCCGCTGCAGCTGAGGCCGCTCGAGCTTGCTCGCTGCTCCCCGGGGAGGAGTCGGCGCCGCCCTCGGAGGGGTTTTTCTTCTCCTCGCTTTTTTCTCTTCCCGCACGCCGGCGGCAGCCATGAGCTGCGGGAAGGACTTGGTGGAGGCGCTGAGGAGGATCGGCTACCCCAAGGCCGACGGCCTCAGCGCGGGGGACTTGGACTGGCTGTTCGAGGCCGCCGAGGACCGCGCGTTCCTCGGCTGGTTCTGCGCGAGCGTGGGCGCGCGGCACGTGCTGGGCGAGCGCGAGCTGGCGGCGTGGGGCGCGCTGCGCGCGGCGGGCCGGCCGCTGCTGGAGGGCGCGGCGCTGGCCGAGGCGCTGGGCGCGTGCGGGCGGCCGGGCGCGGGCGGCGCGGCGTGCGGGCGGCTGCGGGAGGAGCGGGCGCGGCTGCGGGCGCTCGCGGCGCTGCTGCGGGGCCGGCGGGAGCGCGCGCGGGCGGCGGCGGCGGCGCCGCGGGCGGGCGGCGCGGAGGAGGCGGCGCTGCGGCGGGGCCGGGGGCTGCTGCGCGGCGCGGGCGCGGGGCTGCGCGGGGAGCTGGGCGCGGGCGCGGAGCGGGCGGCGGGGCTGGCGCGGCTGCTGGGCGGCGCGGGGCCGCCGGTGCTGTGGGCGCGGCTGGCGCTGGACGAGTTCCTGCGGCGGGAGCAGCGCGGCACGGCGGCGCTGGCGCGGGGCTCCCGGCGCTGCTTCCCGGGCGTGCACCGCGTCGCCCGCGGCTCCGCCGAGCACAACTTGCGGCTGCCGGGCGCCCCCGCGGCGGACGGCGACCCCGGGGGCCTGCGGGCGCTGCGGCTGGCCTACGTGTGTGCCCAGCACCAGCTGGCGCGCCTGAGGGCCGGGCGCTCGCGGCTGCGGGCCGGCGTCGGCTGGGCGGAGGAGCAGCTGCGCCGCCCGAGCGGACAGGTAGGGGCGCCGCGGGGCGGGCGCGGGGCGGGCGCGGGGCGGGCTCGGCGGGAGCACGGTGCTGCTTTGTGCAGCGCTCGGGGCCACGCGCTGGTGTGCGGGTCCTGACGCGTTGTCTGCAGCCGAGCAGGCTGCGGGTGGCGAGCTGAAGTTAGAGTCTGTGCCCGTCGCGGCGCGGGCTGGCCTGAACTGTCCTTTCCGGGGCCCGGGAGGGAAACAGCTGGCTGCTGGACGGTGCGTCCGTCTGCATTCTGAGCAGAGCCTGGTGCCAGGGCTCGGCGGCCCGGAGAGCGGTGCAGAGCCGCTGCGGTGCCTTCTTGCTCGTGTAGCATGTAGCTTTCCTGCACCCCAGCACGGAGTTACTGTGACTAAGTACGATGCAAAGACCTGTAACTTTGTGCAAGTGCGAGTTAACATCGGCTGAGTGGGTCAGTGTCTGTTGAGATGGTTTCAAGTTTTAAGAATACCTTCAGTGGCGTGTTCTCTGTGCCGGTAATGGATGTGAAACGTCACACTCAGTATTTGTCCTTTTTAGTTTTGCCTTATCCTAACATATGATGTTATTCATTGGATACGCTGTCTGATCACCTAAGATGGAAAGAGGAAGCAATTTTATAACTATTTGAAGTTTAACCTAGATTTTAAAATATAGTTGCTTTTCTTTGTGTAGGCTGTTGGCAAAGAAAACTTGTGCACTACAATTTCTAGCTTAAAAGATGAGATTCTGAAACTTGAAGAACAAATCATTCACATAAAAGATAAAAGTTTGCCTGCTGTGATCAAAGAAAATGCCCAGTTGCTGAATATACCCGTTGTAGAGGGAGACTTTGATTTGCAAATCGCTAAACAAGATTATTACACAGCAAGACAAGAGTTAGTGTTAAATCAGCTGATAAAACAGAAGGCATCATTTGAGCTTGTACAGTTATCGTATGAAATTGAACTGAGAAAGCACCGGGACATGTCTCGTCAGCTTGAAAGTCTGGTTCAAGAACTGAGTCAGAGTAACTCGGTGCTCTGCCAGCGACTGGAGCTGTTCACAGACCTTGCAGGCTCTCAGCAGGAGAACCCCAGAAACACCATCCATACCAAGGATTGTTCTTCTCATAGGTGTGTATGCTTCGCTTTCCTAATAATTTAATCTTTGCTTTTTATAAAATACCAGGGACTTTGAACAAAAACTGGATATTTAAGAAATTATTTTAAAGAACTATTTATTGGAAAGGCAGAGTTAGAGATCTCCCGTGTGTTGGTTCACTCCCTTAATGGTTTCAGTGGTGGTACTGAAGCCAGGGCCTTCCTCCTGGTGTCCCGTGTAGGTGCAGGGGTCCAAGCACTTGGGCGCTGTCCTCTGCCTTGCTACATCACAAGGAGAGCAGCTGGGAGTTGAATTGGTACCTGCATGGGGTGCCGGCATCACAGGTGGCAGCTTTACCCACTGTGCCACAAGTCGTCCCACTGAAGGATATTTTGCACTTGAGTTTTGACTTACTATGCCTCTTTTGAATATTTATCTAATTTTTTTAAAAAAAAAGATTTATTTTTTTATTGGAAAGGCAGATATACAGAGAGGAGAGACAGAGGAAGATCTTCCGTCCAATGATTCACTCCCCAAGTGAGCGCAATGGCCAATGCTATGCCGATCCGAAGCCAGGAGCCAGGAACTTCCTCTGGGTCTCCCACGCGGGTGCAGGTCCCAAGGCTGTGGGCCGTCTTGTCTGCTTTCCCGGGCAACAGGCAGGGAGCTGGATGGGAAGTGGAGTCATCAGGGCATGAACTGGTGTCCATAAGGGACCCTGGCTCTTGCAGGCAGATTAGCCAGTTGAGCAATTGTGTAGTGCATCTTCTAAAAAATTTTTTTCCTTTAGACCTGAGGTAGATATCTGGAAGAATGAATTTATCAAGTTGTTTTTTTTGTTTTTCCCTTTTGGAGGCGTTATTTTGGATTTGGGGCAGGAAGTTTGAATACAGCTTGGTAAAGATAACTGGTAGGTGGGGGTTGACTGCATTTTATCAGTAGAGAGAATAAAACTTCATATCCTTTTCAAAGATTTTTTTATTTGAAAGGCAGAGCCTTTTCCATCCACTGATTCCTTCCTCAGATGGCCACGACAGCCATTGCTGCAGCAGACCGCGTCCAGGAGCCAGGCAGGCCGTCCTTGACTTCCGCAGGAGTGGCAGAGGCCGTGCGGTCGGTCATCTGGCAGCTGGGTCGGAGAGGGCTCTGCCCAGTGTTGCGCTGTGGCTGGCGGGTGCCTAGCTGGCCGTGACACTTGGCTTCTCGGCCTAGTCACGGGAACCACAGAACACAGGCAAGCTCTCAAGGCTTTCCTGGATGTGGAAGTGGATATTGGTGCAGGAAAACTGGTACAGGAAGGGTTAAGTAGTCTTATTTAAGACTTCAAAAATCTGGGTCATACTCCTGATTTTTATGTAGAACAAAATTATCTGCCACTTTTATTTCTTAATAATGAAATGAAGGACTTGGATCGGACTGCCTCATTGTGTAATTTCAGGGAGTGCCATTGTCGTGATCTGTGCAAATGGTGCCTCCTGGAATTGTGTAGTTATGTCTCACAGGACTGTAATTGGTGGCCTATTATTGTTATTATTGTTATTAAGTTTAGCTTATTAGGCAGATTTTGCAGCGCAGGAGAGACATTTTCCAGCTCCTGGATCACTTGCCAAAGGGTTGCAGTGGTCACAGCTGAGATGATTCTACACTTGATCTTAGCCAAAAGGCCGAGAAGCGATGCAGCTGAGATGATTCGAAGCCAAGAGCTGCTTCTGGGTCTCCCATGCGGGTGCAGGGTCCCAAAGCTTTGGGCCGTCCTCAGCTGCTTTCCCAGGCCACAGGCAGGGAGCTGGATGGGAAACGGCGGCTGGGACACACATGGGAAGCCAATACTTGGAGGTGGAGGATTAGCCTTCTGCTATTTTGGCTCCGTTTTTTAAATTTTTGTATAATTTATGTTTACATTTTCAATTTTCTCCTAATTAGTTTTCCATTTCCTATAAAATGAAGTGATATTAACATGGTAGTAACAGGGCCCGGCGGTGTGGCCTAGCGGCTGAAGTCCTCGCCTTGAACGTGCCAGGATCCCATATGGGCGCTGGTTCTAATCCCAGCAGCTCCACTTCCCATCCAGCTCCCTGCCTGTGACCTGGGAAGGCAGTTGAGGACGGCCCAAAGCTTTGGGACCCTGCACCCACGTGGGGGACCTAGAAGAGGCTCCTGGATCCTGGCTTCGGATCGGCATAGCACCGGTCGTTGCGGTCACTTGGGGAGTGAATCATGGGATGGAAGATCTTTCTGTCTCTCCTCCTTTCTGGATATTTGACTTCCTAATAAAAATAAAATAAATCTTTAAAAAAAATTAAGAAAAAAAACCCATGGTATTAACATGTAGATGAAACCTCAGAGAATTTTGATTTGTGCTAGCCGTAACTGGGAGCTCGGCTCTAGCTCCTCTATTTCAGGTTCCTTGCTAGTTCTGCTACCTCATACTTGTCCCCTGTGCTTTCTTGGGAGGCTAAGTCAGCTAAGAAACGTGTAGATCTTGGAAGCTGGGAGGCAGGGGGTCAGGGGTAGTGTTAGTATTCTGGTGCAGTAGTTGGGTTACTAGAGCAGGAATGGTTTCAGTTGCTTCATTTCAGCAAATGAATATTTTGAAGTTGGCACTGTGCTGTCCTATAAGTGCCCTGATGGTGGATTTTAATTTTGAAAACTGTGTTGACCTGAAACTTTTTTCTTATAATATTTATTTTCACATTCTAGGCTTTATCAACTTCTAGAGAGCGAGAACAGGAAAAAAGAATTGTTTATAACACGTGGGAACCTGGAGGAAATGGCTGAGAGACTGAGACAGGAGGTGTCGTCGCTGCGTGAGGAGTTGGCAGTGACCACTCGGGAACATTCATCCCTCCTGTCCACGCTGAACCGTGATGTGGACATGCTCTGTGAGGCTCTGTATCAGGGAGGGAATCAGCTTCAGCTCAGCGATCAGGTGGGTAGAGATGTTGGTGAGGAGGATGCTCCTTCCAGCCGCTTTGCACGTGCAGTTCACGTATAAACATATTCCCAGGCAGTTTTGATCAGTATGTACAGAACTTTACAGTGTGTGAAGTTTTTCAGACAGTTAGATGGTGACTGTAATGTTTATAGTGAGGTTCAGGACCGTCAAGTTACACTACCCGTATCATTCACTCATCCTGACAAGTAGGCGCTGCTGCTCTGTGTTCTCAGTCCTGGGTGTGCTTAGGGTTACACGTGCCTTCAGCAGAGCCCCGTTCCTTTTCTGTTGCTTGTGAAATGCTGCGCAGAGAGGCCTTCGTGTGCTGGTCGCAGTCACGGCCAGGGCGAGCCGGGAGCTTCTTCCAGTGTTCCCGTGTCAGTGGCTGTTAGCAGGGAGCTGGATGACAAGTGGAGCCACTGAGACTTCAGCTGGCATGTGTCACCGGCGGCGCTTTCCGCAGCGTGCCACAGTTAGTTGAGTTAGTTGATCTTCATGTGTCTGATTTACTGTGCGTGTTCTTCAATGCTTGCCTGTTTCTTGATGTGTTTTCAGACGCATCTGTTTTGATGCTTGTGCAGTCACATGTCTTCCGCGTTCTCTCTTCCAGCTAGCATCTCATCCCACGAAGGATCTGTTCTGTGCTCGCGCTGCTTGGCTTGTGTGGTTGCTTATCATAGTCGCACATTTGAGAGAGCCTCTGTGTTCACACACACCTTCCCCTCGCCCCCTCTCCCTGTCTCCTCCTTCCTCATTCTCCCTTTCCTCTCTCTCGCTCCCTCTCTGCCTCCCCTCCTTCTCTCCGTTTCATTCTTTTCCTCCCTCTTCCTCTCACTTTTTCTCCTCTCCTCTTTCTCCCCCCCCCCCCTTCCTCACTCTCCCTCTTCGTTTCTGCTCCTCTCTCCTTGCCTCCTAGAAGTGACAGGTTGGATTGTAGGATATGCACATGATCAGTTGTTTTCCACATGGCTTGCATTGTGCACCGTCAGGCTCTCAAAGATGCCCCTTGGAGGACTGGCACTGCGGTACAGCAGGTTCAGTCCCAGAGTAGGAGTGCCAGTTCACGTCCTGGCTGCTCAGCTTCTGCCTGGAGTAGGGGGCGGTGGAGGATGACCTGGGGGTGTGCGTCCAGATGGAGTTGCAGGCACCTGGTTTTGTGTGCCCAGCGTTGTCCGTTGAGGCTGTTAGGGGCTGGACCAGTGCTTGAGGGAATTCTCTGTGGCTCTTCCTTATTCTCTCTGTAATGCTGCCTCTTAAATGAGCGAATCCTTAGGAAAAAGATGTTATTGATTTGTTGTTCATCATAGAACACTACCTGACTTACCAATTTCTGCCAATCATGAGGATGCAGAATCATGTCCTACTGGAGTTGTAATTTGCATTTCCCTAATTGTGGAGAGATTGATCCTGCTTTCACTTATTTGTGAGAATTGCTGGTTTATTTTCTTTGCCCATTTTCTGTGCTTTGGGCCGTCCTCTGCTGCTTTCCCAGGCCACAGGCAGGGTTTGGATGGGAAGCGGGGCTGCTGGGACACGAACCAGCACCCACATGGGATGACAGCTGCACGTATGCGAGAATTTATCCACTGAGCCGTCATGCTGGGCCCTTACAGATTTTTAATTGAGGTTTATTTCTAAAATTGTGAGAATGTATGAAGTCACTTAAGAGTCTTGATTAAATTCCATAGCAGATTTGTAGTGGGTTAGGAATGAAGTTCTTGAATTACAAACATTTTTATTTTCTTGTTTTAGGAGTTGGTAGAACAGTTTCACCATGTTGGATCTCAACTCAGTCAGCTAAATCATCTTCTTACTGACGTTCTTGCTGATGTGAAGACAAAGAGAAAAATGCTGTCATCCAATAAGTTACATCAAATGGAAAGAGAGTTGTATGTGCATTTTTGGAAAGATGAAGATTATCTGAAGGAGATCGTGGAGAATTTAGAGAATCAGTGCAGGGCTCAGGCTGTTCTGCAAGGCTGAGAGTTCCTGGAGCTGCGTCTGCCGCACACACTGCCTTAATGTCCTATATGTTGGGGAGTACATGTAATAAATACATTTTAAAATGCACAGTTAATGGATGTTTTATTACATCATTCTGTGTTTTTTCTTGTACAAAGTACTGATGCTTCTTATGACGTGAACATCTGCTTGCACTTAGTTCTGGTAGTACCGTATTCACAAGGAGAAGGCTTTGTGCAGTGCATACATTTTTAAATATAGTAATAACTCCTTTATTTGAGACAGAAAGTATCTGTTAAATAGTTTTAAAGTTCCCAGCGTTGTGAGGCAGCATTTCTGATTCTGTAACTACCACAGCAGTCTCACTTACGTGGTTGAACGGTTGTGACTGCAGTTACTGTAGTGTCAGCTGAAGTCTGAAAATACCAGAAAGTTCCAGATAGAAAAGAGTTTGTGAGTTTTTTCCATTGTGTACTGGGTGAGTGTCGTGATGAAATGCTGAAGTGGTCACTTCACCCCCAGAAATCGGATCACCCGTTTGTGTAATGTGTGCACTCAGCACGCTGCCTGCCTCAGTCACTTGGGATACTGTCTGGCTTCCAGGCGTCCTCTGAGGGGACTTGTGTGTATGGAATGGCCCAGCCTTTCGTATGTACGTTCAGATTCTGCCGCTCCATTTATTTCCCCATAGTCCCTTGCTGAAGACTTTAATCTCGTTTGTTGCTACTTGCCCTAGAATATCAGGGCCCTATAGGTTGATCATTTTAGGAGCTGGTGTCTGGGGCCTTCTTGTTTCTGCAACGCGGATCTCAGCAGTGCTTTGACTGCAGAGTAACACATTGTAAATGACTTTGAATCAGTTTTTCAGTGGAAATACTTTAATATTGAATTATATGTAATATGGGTGAGGACTGTAGTATTTGGATATATCAAAAATAGTTTTAAGAACTGGTACAAGTAATATGAAATGTCTCTTGAGCGCCCCAGTTTAAATGTGACCCTGGTCAGAGTGATGTCAGGATTGTAAAGAACACCTTCCAGAATGTTCCCACCTGCATTGCAACAAGAGATGCCAGCCTGGAAGCTGCATATTTCATATCGTCTTGGGGGTTTTTCAGCTATAAACATCAGGAAATGGGCATGTTTAGGTGACAGAGGAGCACTTTTAACTTTTGTAACCCTTAAGCAAAACTTTTTTAAAAATTTGCCAGCTATTATATTAATGTACTTTAAAATTTATATTCAGTAAAATTTATATTCAGTGTACGGTGAGTTTTGCAGCAGTAAGGTTTGTCTGAGGTTCTGCCGTCATTCTCCCCTTTCTCACTTGTTTTCTGTCTGGGGATAGAGAATCAGTCTTTCTTCTGGTCTCCTGGCGCTGAGCGGCAAGTTCTGCTTCAGTTAGTGCCGGATATGTTACATGTGTGTCAATGCTGTGTTACTGGATTGGCATGTTTGAGGGTTAATAATAGTCATGTTTCAAACTTCAGGAAGCATTGTCTTTACTATGATAACCCTAACTGATCTTCCTATTCTGTTTATGATAGCAAATGACAGTCTTGGTGCTAAAGTTTTTCAAATAATTGTGTCTTATTTCGAAGTGTTGAGACATACCTGTCTTGTGTTAATCTTGCATTTAGGATTTTGTGAGCATGGAGAGCTGTGAGCCGTGTGTAGGCTTTGGTCTCAGTGAGCGCCCCCTCTCCAGCGTTGCTCAGAAGATCCTGGCGGCCATGCGTTCAGGTGGTTTAGTTGATGGTGACGAAGGGGGAGACAGGACAAATAGTGAGTATTTTCACGAGTTTGTTGCTTTGCATTGTAGTTATTCATAAGTAACAATTGAAAGTGACGTAGACATATGGCCAGGTTATTTCACAGAACTGCTGTTACCAGGGAAGTTCTGTGCTTACAAATAAATGCGATCCAGCTCTCCTCCCTTCATTCCCTGTTTGCTGAAGGAGCTTCTGCTCAGTAAAATTACATTCCCTTCGCTCTTACTGCTTTAAAACTGTACAAGTCATCTTTGTTGCAAGCATTTCTGTGGAAGATCCCATGCCTGTGTTGAGAGAAGATCCTGCATGCTGCCTGTGAACCTCACACTTGGTCCTCAGCTGGGAGACCGTGCAGGACTTGCTGTTGTGTGTGGTGAACTGAGCACTTCCTCGGAAATGTCGGTCCTGCTGGTATCAGTGTGGCCAGAATGTTCCGTTAGGAAAGCAATTTTCATGTTAAATCTGCAAGTCTGAGCCAATAGTTGGCCATTTGCTTCTTTTCCTGGGGTTAGTTAGAAGTTCGTGCACTACAGTTGACTGATTAGATTCAGATGAAGTAGTTGAAAGACTTGCCAAATTTTTTTTCTAATTATTTTGTTTTATTTTGATAGCCTTTACATAGTTGATTAGGACACAAATGGTCAAGGGCTGCAGGAAAGTAGTGGATAAGATCATTGTTTCCACATTTTTTTGTTTTCTGTGTCTAGGATAAGGGGGGAAATAAAGGGAGAAGCCCCTCCCAGCTTCCCACCCCATCCTAGCATCCCCAACATAGGGCACCCTCTTAGGGCACTGCTCAAGTGGTTGTGACAGTTCAACAGTTCTGAATTGCTGCCAATCTCGCCATTCCAAGCACGATGTGACATAGTCCACCTTAGAGTCTGCATTTCCCAATTCCCTCTACTAATGCATGGCTGGGTAGATGATCAATTTGTTCCGCCCTCCGTCCTCTGTGTGGTATCAGGTGTCCTCTGCAGGTTCGATGGACCGCCATTTCCCTCACGTGCACCTGGATATGCTGTCTACTGCTTGGTCTGAACTTGAGGAAGCTCAGCTTTGACACATGCACTCCATGGTCAGACCATGGAACCTACACTTCTCTTCACGGTTGGGGTTCTGTTGGTGGGATCCCCAAAGAAACTTAGTCTGAGGTGATCCCAGACCAGGTTCTCGTGTGTGCTTGCCAGTAGAGGGTCCGGAACAGTCCATCACCCCAGTCAGCTTATGCACACGCTGCTGGTTGCAACTGCTGGGTCAGTTCTGCCTCCAGCCCTGTCTTCCACATGAACCAATGGGTGTTACAGTCCAGCCTGATTCTGCCCATCACACACTCGGCCCTCATGCAAACCAGTGGGAGCTGCAGCCTAGTCAGAGCAACCTGCAATAACCCCACCAGGCCTGCCCCCTGCCCTGGTTCCCGTGCTTGCCAGCACGCACAGCAGACAGGTTCAGTGTGTCCCACATCTCATTCAGCTCTCATACATGCCAATCAACCCCACTATCCAGCCTACACACATGCCAGGGGGTGCCATTCTGTCCAGCCATGCCTGCCTCAGTCCTGGTTCTCATGCTCACCAGTGGGAGTGGTAACCCAAGAAGGAGGTGCCCACTATTTCCCTACTGGGCCACTCCCGGATCATGTACTCTCCAGGTGGTTCTGCAGTTTAACTTGACAGAATTAGCCCCCAGTGCCAGCCTCTGCCAGCTGATGCTGTGGCAAAGGCCAGCCAACCCTCGCCATCTCTTGATTTATGCTTGCACCAGTCAGAACAGTCAGCCCAGCCTGGCTTTTCCCTGATCTAGCTTAATTGTGACTTGCCAAATTCTGGCACAAAAGCTGTTATGATTTCTTGATTGATATAGTAGCAGTTAAGATTTCAATGTGCTTTTATTTGTTTTCTTATTCTAGAAGTCTATTAAAGTTTTGGCTGTGGACCATGCGTCTAGCTAATCATTGTATTTTAGGAGATATTAGTATCTTCACTATTTCCCCTAAGATAGGATTGTTTTCTAGGTATACAGTACTAAAAATAATTTCTGATGTATTTATTATGTGCTTTAAAAGTAATAGAGTTGTGTGATTTTGACAGAAGTGCAAACATACCTCCTTTGGAGACTGATGAAGAAATGGCTCCAGTAAAGGGGTCTGCTAACAAATTTGTGGTGATCAACTCATGTGAAGTCTGGTCATACTTCTCAAATAGCGTATGAAAATGGTTGTTTTTGTTAAGGTCATTGAGAAGATAATAGAGAAAATACTGTTGTTATTATTCAGCTTTTTTAAAAAATCACTATGATGGAATCCATGGGTCAGCTTCGTCAAGGACAGAGGCTTGTGTCCGTGTGCCTGCCTTGCTGGCAGAGTCCGGAGGCGGCCAGGGACTGTGCGCGTGCGTGTGGTCTTTACAGAGCCTCCAGGGGAGGCATTCCAGCAGCCCAGTCTAAACGCTTTCTAATCACATTAACAAACTTCCCACACTGAATAAAATACCCACTTTGATTGTATTAAGTGATTGCAATTAATTTGTGATTTTCAGGTTTAATATTTGCATGAGTTTGAGGCCAAATCATGTTCAAGCTATAAGATAAGATGTTTTCTTTTGAGAGGTTGTGGAATTAGAAAAAATAGGGGTATTCTTGTAGATTCTGTGTTGCCCTCACATCTATCCACCATGGAGCCCACCATGTGACAGGGACCAGGGCCCTCCTCACGTCTGTCCACCGTACATCCCACCATGTGACAGGGTGATAGGTACACACTTAAGCATGTGTGCGTGCACACACAATCCATTTTTTTTAAAGATTTATTTTTATTATGTTTTTATTGGAAAGGTGGATATACAGAGAGGAGAGACAGGGAGGAAGATCTTCCGTCCAATGATTCACTCCCCAAGTGAGCGCAACGGCTGATGCTATGCCGATCCGAAGCCAGGAGCCTCTTCCGGGTCTCCTACACGGGTGCAGGTCCCAAAGCTTTGGGCCGTCCTCGACTGCTTTCCCAGGCCACAGGCAGGGAGCTGGAAGGGAAGCGGGGCTGCCGGGATTAGAACCGGCGCCCATATGGGATCCCGGGCGTGCAAGGCGAGGACCTTAACCACTTGCGCCACCGTGCTGGGCCCCACAATCCATTTTTAATTGGAAAGGCATATTTTACAGAAAGAGTCCCAGAGAGATCTTCCATCCTCTGGTTCATTTCCCAAATGGCTGGAATGGCCAGAGCTGAGCAGATCGGAAGCCAGGAGCCAGGAGCTTTTTCCAGGTCTCCCACACGGGTGCAGGGTCCCAAGGCTCTGGGCCGTCCTCCACTGCTTTTCTAGGCCGTGAGCAGGGAGCTGGATGGAAGTAGGGCTGCCAGAATACAAACACATGCATATGGGATCCTGGCGTGTTCAAGGTGAGGACTTGAGCTGCTAGGCCACGCTGCCAGACCCATAGCTTAGCTTTTAACTTTACTTCATATACCTTTAAGGTTTTTTCAGAGTTGGGTTCATCTGACTTGATTTTGTCAGTGTTTTGTGTGGAATGTTGTCCAAAGGCCCCGTCAGTAGGCGTGAGGCTCAGCTGCGCAGCCCCACCTCTCATCTCAGCATCTCTAGGGATTACTATTGTCTGGCACACACTACTTGTTCTTACTTCTTGGAGCTTATGTAAGCGTGGTGGCTAATGTAAGCAATTTGATAAATATCAAAAGGTAATGAAGATTTGTTAAAATCTGATGTGCCTTATTTCCACCAGCTAGTGGAAATGCTTGCAGTTCAGGGACAGAGTCATGACCCTAACCAAGCAGCGATTATATTCATTCTAGTCCGGAATCTGTTGACAAGCATTTTGCGTCTGTCAAATATACAAAACCTTCCCTCACACCAAGCCTGCGGGTCTTGACCCCAGCCGCGCTGGCCCAGGCCTCCTTGCTCCCATGGCAGTTCTCATGTGAGTCTTGGCTCCCTAGCTGGAATTAGCATTTAATCTTTTCCCTCAGTTTGCAGATAACCTCTGCTATGGAGTGATCAGGCTCCAACCTGCCCATCGTTTGTTCACTTGAAAGGCAGTACTACAGAGGGACCAGCGGTCTTCCAGCCGCCCATTCACTCCCCAGATGGCCGCGGTGGCCAGGGTCGCTCCCTTGCTGAAGCCGGGAGACAGTTTCTTCCACATTGCTGAGTTGGGTGACGGCCCAGGCAGTTGGGCCATCTTGAGGTGCTTTTCTAAGAAGCTGGTTTGGAAGTGGAGGCGCTGGGACAAGAATTGGTGCCCATGGTGGGCAGCTTTACCCACATGGCCGCAGTGCTGGGCACCCACCCGTTTAACCCTAAATCTCACTGCTTTCTCTTTTCCAGTGTGGTCCATTCAGATTTTTTTTAAGGTTTATTTATTTTTATTACAAAGTCAGATATACAGAGAGGAAGATCTTCTGTCCGATGATTCACTCCCCAAGTGAGCACAATGGCTGGTGCTATGCCGATCCGAAGCTGGGAACCAGGAACTTCCTCCAGGTCTCCCATGTGGGTGCAGGGTCCCAAAGCTCTGGGCCGTCCTCGACTGCTTTCCCAGGCCACAAGCAGGGAGCTGGAAGGGAAGTGGAACAGCTGCCGGGATTAGAACTGGCAACCATATGGGATCCTGGCGTGTTCAAGGCGAGGACATTAGCCGCTAGGCCACGCTGCTGGGCCCGGTCCATTCAGATTGATTGCAGTCTTCAAGCAGAGGCCGTTCTGTTTCCATCCTGTATGTGTTCCAGCTAAGTGTTGAAATCACACTGTTCTCAGCTGACTCTGCGTTGGACGGAGCCTGGCGTATGGCTGATGTGGAGCTGCCGTGGGGCGGTGGTTAGTGAGTGAGGCTTTGGGCTGCTGAAGGCAAGGCGAGCTGTTCTCACCGTCGATGCAGCCGCACGCGGGCTGGCCCATTGCTCCTACGAACAGGAAGGAGACGAGTTGGCTTTAGAACATCGTGGGAAATGGAATCAAAAGGGAAGTTTGTTATGGTGCAAAAATGCAAGCTTCACACAAAGTGCTGTGCACTCATGGAAATGCAGTTTAAGAGAAACCACAGATTTTGAAGTTTTGCACTGTAAAAGAAACCTAATATTGAATAAATTTTACAGGGACATTTTGAAGGACTCTTGTGGCGTAAGCATTCTGCGTTTTTGAGAGAGGTCTCTTGTTAGTAATACTTGAGGAAGAGAGAGCTGTTTCAGGTGCTTCGCTCCCTAGAGGCCCACAGAGGCCGGGAGGCAGAAGCTCAAGTCCATCTCCTGGGAGTGAGGCGGGAGCCCGTTTGCTGAGAGGCCGATGCAGACAGCTCACCTGCAGGGCCAGATGCCTGCCCTGTCCACATGTGTACACACGTGGCTTTGTATCAGTTGTGGGAGGTTTCATACTGACGTTCATTTAGGCGTCTTGGTTGCTGCTGCCTCCTCATCCCCTGGGCGTTGAGTCACAGCCTGGGCTGACCTGTTAGGGCGTGCAGGGGCCCACCCAGTGAGGAGGCAGAGTGTTGACAGTGACATTGCTGTCAGCGAGTAAAGAGAACTTGGGACAGTAGAATGATAAACGGACACGGTGCATTCTGTTGGCCAAGGGCCGAGGTTGCGGGGCAGGCTTGGGGGGGTCCCGCCCCGCCCTGGTGGCTGTGAGGTGGGCTGGCAGGTGGGAGCCGTTGGGAGGGGTCACTGAGCTCCGAGAGGGTGGCACTGCCTCTGGAACCTCAAGGGAGCTGCCCACTGTGTCAGTTGCAGCTTGCTGGATAGCTGGCTGGGGCAGGCTGATCAGAAGCCGAGCCGTGTCCCTCCCGCGCCCTCTGCTGGCCGAGGTTAGCATTGTGCCCTGTTGATCACGCACTGGGGACGTAGGCATGGATGGCTCTGTAGTGTGAGGTGGTGGATGGAGACCAGAAGGCTGCGCTGGAGGAGCGGGCAGCACCTGCCAGACCCCACTCAGGCAGGGCCTGGGTGCTGCCTCGAGGCGGTTGGGACTGTGGCTGTGGAAGGGAGTGTGTTATTGATGTAAATATCCCCAGAGACGGTGCTGATATGGAGTGAGAAAGGCTCTTGGTCCTTTGTAGGAGGTGGTGAGGGAGGGATATTGGAACTAGGAGCCGCTAGGAGAAATGCTAGAACTGCCATGGTAAATTATGGAACAGGAATAAAAGCCTGTGGGTGCCAGGCATCCTGTGATGTGTGATATCTGACAGCAGTGTTGTGCAGGAGCGTCTGCTGGACGCCCAGTCTACTGGCGGCAGAGCGGAGCGCAGAGCGTGGAACAGCAGCTTTACGGAGAATGCCATGGTGCTTGTCCTTTGAGTGCAGGGATGGTGACAGGTGGCAGCAGGAGGAGGATCCTGACATGGAAGCTAGTGAGTGCCTCGGGAGCCAGGTGGCCACAGCTCAGAATAGCTATGGGGAGGTCAGGCCCTGAGAGCAAGGGTTGTGTGCTCGCCTTCCGCAAGAGGCCTCGTGGCCGTGTTCCCCTACGGCTTGTACATGGGAGAGGGAACGCACTTACACCTTTAGCGACCGTGGACGCCGATGTTGGAGACCTGAAGTATCATGCCCTCTTCTGTTGGTCCTGTGCAATGTGGCTCCACGGGAGCCGGTCCTTCCCCCAGCACCCACGGCAGAAGACAGGAGCTGCATCCAGGTGGTCGGCATGAGTGGCAGAAACCACCATCCCCCGCTTCCCAGACACGTTAGTAGGGAGCTGGGGCACAAACTGCTGGATGGTTGGGTACCTCACGTGGTGCCACAGTGCCACCTCAGCTTGGGGGTTTGAGGAGTGGATGAATATTGCTCCCACCCAGAGGACAGATCTTCAGGAAGTTCATGTGTGCCACGGAAAGCTGAGCTGGGCTTCCAACAGATAAACCCATTATTATAACAGGGTCTAGTTTGAAGCGTTAGGAAGCATATTTATCAGAAAAGTGTCTTTTTGAGCAGCATGCTTTCTGCTAAATCTGAAGCAAAAACACATCCAATTGATTGCAGAACTTGAGTGCAAGAATGCTTTACGAAAATTTGGGGAGACAGTTCCCCCAGAGAAGTCAGTTTATGCAAAAGCAGCGCGTGGAGGAAGTGACAAGATTCTGTTGAGGATGAGGCCCGCAGTGGCACACTGTCCCTACTGGTTTGTGGGAAGACGGTCTTGTTCGTGCCCCGATTGGAGAGGACGAGGACTAACAGTGGACAGAGGACCCAGCGCTGTGGCCATGTTCCCTGTCCCTACCCCTTTTCCTTCGTTTCTACCAGGAGCTTCTTCCAGGTCTCCCCAATGGGCGGAGGGGCCCGTGTCGTGGGGCTGTCCTCTGCTGCTTTCCCGGGCACATCGGCAGGGAGCTGATCAGAAGTGGAGCAGGTGGGATTGAGCTGGCACCGTGTGGATGCTGCTGCGGTGCGCGGTGGCACCTACCGTTGCCATTTTAGTTGGTTCTGCTTAGGCAGTTGTTGACAAGTTGGAATACAGCAACATTCCTGCTCAGCTGGATGCCAGGCTGGTGTGCCTGGATTATCTGAAGAGAAGATGAGAGTTTGCACTAAGAGTTCTGAGCTCCTGAAGTGTCTCTGGTGTGTCCTGCAGCCAGCGCACTCATGAGCACCGCGGCTGCCGCTGAGGGAGAGGTGGGCCCGTCAGCGTGCAGGCCGCAGCCGCGGCTCTAGAGGCCTTGTTTCGGCACCAGCGTGGTGTTTGTTTGCTTGTTGACTTCCTAAGGTCAGAGAACAAGAACGTCTGTTTATGCGGAGAGGGACCTGAACAGCCCGCCTCAGTGTGAGCGGAGGTCACCTGGGGATTCTCTGGAGAGAGGGCTCCCGGGGTTTGCTTTCTTCACATCTTGGGAGAGTTTTCGTGAAGATGACTGGGCTTCCATGCTGCAGCCCTGACTTGGCTCATTCTGATTTCCTTTGTTTCCTAGTTTCAAAAATCTTCCAAGGACACCCAGAAAGACTGCTTGTGTGGTTGACTTCCCAAGACCCTTGGTTTCTTAAGTGATTTATTTGTGTATTTGAAAGACATAGCTACAGCCAAAAAGAAGTGGAGGCAAAGGTCTTCTGTCCTCTGGTTCACTCCGCAGATGGACGCAAGGCTGGAGCTGGGCCAGGCCAGCCAGGAGCGGGGAGCTTCAGGGGTTCTCACACGAGTCCAGGGTCCCAGGACGTGGGCCATCCCTCACTGTTCTAGATACACTCACAGGAGCTGGATTGGAAGAGGAGCAGCCAGGGCTCAGTATCCATGTGGGACGCCAGCGCACTGGGCAGC
>NW_024466703.1:0-7821 GCF_017591425.1 Ochotona curzoniae
TGCCATATCAAGAATCCTTTATTGAAGAACACATATACCCCAGAGTAACTCATGTCAGATCTGATCACCATGATGCTGCATTAGCAGTTATTTAATCAAGCAGGACTCATGATTAACATATTCTCTTTCTCTCTCTCTCTCTGTCTCTCTCTCTCTCTCTCTCTGTCTCTCTCTCTCTCTCTCTCTGTGAAATAAGTAGATTGATCCAGAGCAGTCAAAGTTACTTTTCAGACTAAAACCCTGTTTCTTGGCTCTCCAGGGACACCATAGGATGATAGCGGCAAGAGAGAACTTTATCCAGCTCCCCTGAATCCTATGCCCTGTTACCAGGTGTTCTCAACCTGTGACTTTTACCATTCTAGGTCACAGAAGGCTAGAATTTCAAATCTGAATTCATAGTTTTTGAACATAGAATACGAGATGCCAAAACATCAGGGAGAAGGATCAACATTCTCCTAACACTTTGCTTTATTTCCCAATCAAACTCACCTAGATCAGTTTAAGAGAAATCCTTCAGGTGTTGATTGCGATACTAATTATAAGAATAATTAAGGAACTATTCCCAATATCTCCCAATCATGAGAATGAACAAGCCATTTTGGTGATTGGCCCTGCTGTCAGTAAAGAAGAAGACACACTCTACCAATGCCTTGTCTCACGGCATGGAAGGTTTTGGGGGATTGACAGGTTTTTGTGGGGCATTAGCCCTGGAGGCTCTTTTGGTTGGTGATCTTGGTAGCTTACACTTCAGGAAGGTGAGGTCATAATTGATCAGATAACCATCATTGAAAACATAAAGCTTTTGGTCCAGGGGGCAGTAATTGATACCTTGCAGGGTTTCCAGCATCTTGTCCAGTATAATGCTGAGATGCTGTTCCTGCCCAGTGGCAGTATCGAAAGCATAGAAGATCTCCTCTTGGCGAATGCTCAGTGAGCGTAAGGTATAAAGCACCCCACAGGCCATGAAGGCCCCCGACAGGGCTGGCTTGTACTGCCTAGTGTGCCAAGTTTTCTCCACTTCTAAGGTGCTGGTATTGAGACGACTTACAACTAGGTTGCCCCTGCTTCCCTCAGTGGCATAGAGCACCCACAGCCCCTTCTCATCAACAGCAAAATCCAAGGTCTTCCAGGGTACACCAGCATAAGAGAAACGGTCATTGTAGGTGGCACCAGGCAATGGGCGCTGTAGTACTATGGTGTTGGAGGCAAGATCCACCTTGGCCATGTCATTTGAACCATAGTAGTTAAAGTACATGAAGTTATTGTATACAGCATTTCCACTGCCATCACCATAACCCATCTTCCGCTCTTCATAGTTCTTCAAAAGCACCAGGTCATCATAGGTCTTGTATAACCGATAGTAGTCAAAGTACCTAGGCCAAGACCCGCCCCCACACACACACATTGAGATCATTAGGTGACAGTGGTAAATGAAGTGAAATGAAGTACTGGGGCTGATACTGTGGTGTAGAGAGTTAGGCCACTGCCTACAATACTAGCGTCCCACAAGGGAGCCACATCGTGTCTAACTGTTCTGATCCAGCTCCTCGCTAATGTGTCTGAGAAAGCAGCAGAGAATAGCCCAAGTGCTTGGGCTCTTGCATCCACATAGAAAACCCAGAGGAATTTCCTGGCACCTGGCTTTGGTTTGGTTCAACACCAGCCGCTATGAACATCTGGGAAGTTGTTCAATGGATGGAGGTTTTTTGTCTCTTTTTCTCTTGTCTCTCCCTCTCTTAACTCTGCCCTTAAAAAAATAAATTGATCTTTAAAAAAAAGAAGCTACTACAAAAAATGTGCCAGTTATTATGTTAATTAGCATCAGGAACTTCAAAATCAAGCAGAATGTATTTGTAATGCATCATCATTGAGTAAACATTATGATGAAATAAATATATTAAAACCATTGTAAGAGAACCACTAAAAAAATGATAAAATAAAATTTTCCAGTAAAAGTTTCAGCAAGATAGCATGCCAGCTAGGAACTATATTTGCATGACCTCATTTAGTTATAATAAAATATTTCCACTAGGTTTTAATGCTCACAGATTAGGAGCCTAAGCATCATAAAAATTAAGTAATTTGGTCAAGGCTCTACACTTCATAAGTAAAATCTGTGAAAGAAACAACACAATATTATACTTAGCTAATTCCAAGGATTCACTAATATAAAGCAAAGAAAACAAGTATACACTAAAGAGCCAGTGTTGTAGTATAACAAGTTAAGCCACCACCTGCAATGCCAACCCTCATATGGTAGCCAATTCAAGCTCCAGCTGCATCACTTCCCTACTCCCTGCTGACAATACAACTCCTTGCTGATGATTTTAAGCAATGAAGATGGCCAAATGGAAGATGGCTCAAATGCTTGAGGCCCTGCACCCATGTTGGACACCCAGAAGAAGCTCATAGCTCCTGGCTGGTGTACTGCCCATCCCCAGCCATTGCAGTGGTTTGGGGAACGGGGAATGAACCAGCAGATGAAGGATTCTCTCTCTCACTCTCGTTCTCTCTCTCACCCCACATGCACACATGTGCTCTCATTCTCGCTCTCTGTAATTCTGCTTTTCAATTAAATAAGTACATGAATCTCTTTTAAAAATTGTAATACTGTTCTCTGAGTGAACAACCCACAAATGATAGCTAATATTTTTTTCTTCTTTCTGGACATTGTTAGAAACCTAGACTCCATTACTTTCCACCTGCCTCTAGACACATAGGCATCCTGTAATGGGACATAGTTCTGGAGCTGCATTTAAGGAGATTAATGCTCACAATATTGTTTTGCAAAGCCCATTGAGGACTCATACCTCTTGACACTGGGATATAAATCCTAACTTAACCACAACTGTGAAAAAATTCAAAACTCACAAATATGTGAGTGTATGTTGCAGGTTACAAAGCACCTGTAAGAACTGGAGAGTAAGCTTGTTGGTAATATTAATCTTCCTCAGATAAGCTCCAGCTAGGACTCTTCTCTGAATGGATCAATGCACATTCATCCCTTCTTCTGATGACTTTGTGTTCCCCTGACTCTAAAACATTTCCACAAATATTGACTTTAAATATTCAATGAATTGTGCCTATTCCCCTAGGTGAGTTGGAGATTTCACGGAAGACGTATTCATCTATTTATTGATTGCTTAGCCATTGCTTCATTTTTTAAGTATTTAAGAGCATCTACTATGATATCTATACTTTTTAAGCATAGCCTATGTAATCATTTCATACACTGAATTATCTTACTTTTAGAGATGTCTAAGAATGCGCCTGAAATGTTAACTCATTTATTCAGCTTCACTGAATGTAAGTACTGAGCTTCTTACTCAATTTCAAGCTGAGCTGGAGACATGCTCTTAACCTCATCTAAACAGGAAGAACTAAGTGTAGAAAGACTTCTTGTGATAGGATAAAACTAGAAATAGAACCATCTTTGAATTATTGTAAAATTACAAACTTTGGACAGTGTTTTGAAGCAAGCTCAGGAAGTTTGGACCACACTGTCCCACAAAAAGAGCACTGGCAGGTAATCTGTCAGTTTTAGAGTTCATGGAGGAGTTTAGGCTTGTGCTACAAAGACACTTGTTGGAGTAAGATTAGGGAATATTTGGGATGAACATGGCTGTAAAAAAGGAAGTTACTCAGGCCTCACCTGCCATCCGCACTCAAGGGGGCCACCCAATAAAGGGAAGAGGTCTGATTTGGTGCTGAGTCTCGGCCCCAGGAACCCGCCTTGTATGAGAAGCCCCTCCAATTGAGCTTCACTACAAAGGGTCTGCTGACTTTCTGGAGGCTTCCACAACTGCAAGAATCTAGAAGGAAAAGCAGACAAAGTAACAGCTGGAGTAAGGCGCACAACTTTCAGAAAGCATAGTGTGAACTATAATGACCATGTGAGTTTTCATTGTATAGCCACACACATGAGTACATTTACATGTATACATCCAAGCTAGCTTTGCTTAAACAGAGTGTGTGTGACTATAGTGTATCCATATGTCTGTGTATATAAGCATGCATGTATGGGAATTTACTAATCTTGGGTTACATTCCCTAAAGCACACACAAAATAAAGAAACAAAATACTACATTTTCATCAAGATCTTTACTGCCTCAGCACACCATATCCAGTACTGAACTCATACTCCAGTCTCCAGGGAAAGGAGATCTTAGGAAATTTGGTCTGTGAACTCACCGGGGGGCAAAAATGAACCATGATGTCTGTAAGTCTCTTCTTGTTCCCTTTCTCTCTTGCACTCATGTAGTTGGGCCTCGAGGATATCCACCTGCTGTTGGAGAGCACGAAAGCTGCTCTGGTCCGCATCAGCCAGAAGTTTGAGCATAAGACTGATATTAGCTACCTAAGGAGATGAGACACCGTGGAAATAGGTCACAGAGTGTTCTTAAGAACTGAACTCCAGGGCCCGGTGCCATGGCGTAGTGGTTAAGGTCCTCGCCTTGCACACCCGGGATCCCATATGGGCACCGGTTCTAATCCTGGCAGCCCCGCTTCCCTTCCAGCTCCCTGCCTGTGGCCTGGGAAAGCAATTGAGGACAGCCCAAAGCTTTGGGACCCTGCACCCATGTGGGAGACCCGGAAGAGGCTCCTGGCTTCGGATTGGCTCAGCTCAGGCCGTTGCACTCACTTGGGGAGTGAATCATAGGATGGAAGATCTTCCTCTTTGTCTCTCCTCTCTGTATATCCACCTTTCCAATAAAAATAAAATAAAATAAAATAAAATAAAATAAAATAAAATAAAATAAAATAAAATAAAATAAAATAAAATAAACTGAACTCCAGCAGCTCTTACCTGTCTCCACTGAGAAGAACTGATTTGGGTAACTAACAAACATGGAAGAACAGATGTAAGACTCTAAAGGAGAGAAAGATTCTCTCTCTCTCTCTCTTTCTCTCTCTTGCCTATTTTTACAGAGAAGAACAGAGAGAGGTCTTCCATACACCAGTTCACTCCCCAAATGGCTGCAGTGGCCAGAACTGAGCTGATCCAAAGCCAGGAACTTCTTCCAGGCCTCCCATGTTGGTGTAGGGACCCCCAAGGACTTGGGCCATCCTGCACTGCTTTCCCACAGGAAGGGATCTGAATGGGAAATGGAGCAGCCAAAACACAAACTGACACCCAAATGGGATCTCAGAACTAGCCACAGCACCAGCTACCACCCCCCTCACAGAGTGTTCTTAAGAACTGTACCCAGCAGCTCTCATATGTCTGAACTAAGATGATCCTTCTCCAGAAAGAACTGATTTGAAAAATTCACAAATATGTGAGGACACATATGTAAGACTCTGACGGGGAGAAGGATTATTTAATCCATCTACTCACCTGGATTTGGAGTTGGTGGAGGAGATACCTAGCCCCATTAACTCCTCCATTGGCATTAAGCTGGGTCAACAACTTCTGTACTCTCTCCAGCTCTAAGTGCAGCTGATCCAAGGTTGAGGGCTCAGATGAGAGAGTGAGGACACTGGAATTTCTGAACTTCAGCATGTGGCTCATATTCAGGACCTGGTTGTTGTGGCCTTCAATGGCAGGTACAAATGCACCAACCTAGGGTGAGAAAGGCACTTTTCCTAAATGTCAAAACCTTTGGCTCTTCTCAGCAGCTCATATCACATCATCAGAGAGTCATTCAGCATACCAAGCACTCCAATATCTGTCACTTTGTTTGCTCCTGTTAGCATTCCTTGAGCTAGGCATTAGTTTTATCTTCATTGAACAATCGAGAATACCAACATCCTTCCTTGTGATTTAGGGAGATCTTACTCCACTACCACTCTGATTTTATTTCCCCTTTTCTGATTAGAGCTAGCCCTTGAGTAGATTGCTGGATGTGCAAATAAATGAGAAAAACCACAGCTTCATTTTACAATGTCCATCAAATTTTCCCCAAGAAATCCAAATTGATTCTTACAGTGAACAACTGACAACATATGATTGTTGATGCAGAAACTTTCCAGACTAATTCACAAATTCCTCACACACACACACACACACACACACACACACACAGTGCCCATATTTTTAACTCTTAAATTCATATTTATCTGACTTTGTGAGCTGATCATCCAAGTCTTTAGTTTTTCTACATTTATGTCTAAATTTCTTCTTATCTTACAATGAACTCATACCTATTAATTCACCCATTCATCTAGGAGGCACTTCCCATATAAGCTTCTCTAACTTCTGTTATTACCACTGATTGGGTGGGGGGAATCCTAAGAACCAGTGACTAATTTCTCCTTCATTCAAAGTATTTATCTCAAAGATAAGACTACACTTCTTTCAGTAATTTCTCTGCTGCCAGTACTCACCCTCATGCTGGGTCCACTATAGGACATACTTGAATAATTCCCAACCCCAACCCACAGCTTGAGTACTCACCATGGACAATACTTGCTTAAACCTGCTAACAAGTTCCTGGGTTGTACCTTGTAGCTGTTCTAGCTGCTGTAGCAGGATGGATTTGGGCAAGTGGACCACACAATAGCATGTTTCACCCTCATCCAGAGAGCTTGGCATAGTTCTCACCATCTGCAAAAACATAGCCAGGGTGGGTGTGTCATCCTTGGATCTGTGAAATCAACAGCATTTCAGAACTATCCAATTCATTTGGGCAGAGCCCTCAGCAAATACACACATCTGGACCCTGTGTTGACATGAGGTGACAATTCCTCACCCCTGGGTACTGGGACATTTGTAAAGTCATGTGCAGCTTCCCCCTTTTTTCTCCCCTCCGCCCAGAAACAAGAAAGGGAATGAGGAAATTTGGAATCAATGAGTTCACTCAATTTTCCAATCCTTTCCATGCTGATCAACCATGTAATCATTATGAAAAGTAAAATAATCATTTAAAAATATGCTAGGGCTGAGAGATACATAATTTGGAGTCTTCCTCATTTTGTTTATTATTGTGCTTGCATACTTATTGTAGCCCAAATCTACTGAGTCTAAAGCCAGATCAGTGAAGTTCTAATTTTAGCTTTGTGACATTGGATAAAACATTTAAATCTTCTTTGCCCTAGTGCCTTCAGATTCATATTGGGGTAAATTATGATGTTGGCTTTATTGATTTACTTTAGGAATTAGATACATTGATTGATTGATTACAAACAAGATAGAAATAAATATCTGTTAAGTATTTAGAATAGGAACCACTTGCCTCTGGCAGAATTATATATATTTAGTTACCACAGTTGTCTGAATTGATTTCTCCACTTCCTTTTGGAAGCTATCCAATCAACATCAGATTGAAAATTGTTACCTCATGTATTTTAGTAAGTCCCAACCACAGCTTTTCTGGTCCTCGAACACATAGCTTAATCCAACAGTGTAGTCAACCTGCCCAACAGTTTAGTCTTTTGCAGACAATAAATAAGATACCAAGGTCTATGATATTTTGAATTTACCATCATTAACTCTAGTATCCTTAGCACACAGGAAGAAGGTGGTGCAGGAAATAAAGCCTTATAATCGAGCAGATGAACAACCCAGAGTCCCTGTTCCATGATGTTCAGTTGATCTTCCCTGTTTCGTTCTATTTTTTTTTTTCAAATCAATAGAAAATAGAGAAAAGTGGGCATCCCATCCTCCTTCTGTCTCTTCCTACCACTCTCTTCACTCTCTCCCAGAACAGCAAAGTGACAAAAGAAGTAAGTCCAAAGCACAAAACCCCTACCTGCTGTGATTCCTCCACCCTCTGGTTCTGAGGTTGACCTGGGTACACCAGGGGCAGCAGCAACAGAGTGGGCAGCAGAGCTAGCACAGGCTGCATCTTGTAACAGCTAGCCGATCCAAGTCTTTGCTC
>NW_024466704.1:0-22427 GCF_017591425.1 Ochotona curzoniae
TTTAAAGAACTAGTTTCTTTGCTGTGTTTAAGATAAAACTAAAGTATGTGTATAAACTAAGCAAGCTGTCTCTCTACTTAAGATGCAATTGACTATATCTGTGTTTTCATTAGGTTACCTTGTATGAATGTCACTCACAAGGAGAAATCCGGTTGTTGCAATCTTATGTGGATGCTGATGTATCCTTTCCTGGAATGTTAGTGTTTTTGCCAGAGACATATTTTCAATAAATACATCAAAACTTTTCAAAATTAATTTAACCTAACCTAAATTATATCCTTTCTTAACTTGATGAATGTTAGACTTTTCTCTGTTACCATCATCAGAATAATTCTGGTATCTAGTTTTCTTGATCGTCAAAATTCGTTGTAGGATAACTGAGAGGGTTAAATTCAGACAGCTACAGATAGGAACATTGGACATCCAAGAACAGAAAATGTTTTAGTGACTAGCTAAAACTTGTGGTTTTTATTTGGGCTGAAACATTACCATTTCATTGTAATTGTAATGATGAGCTTGGGTTGACAGGAAGCTATTGCTGGCAGTCATTCCAAGTCTAGAGGAGAGATGAGAAATAAATGTTCTGGTTAGAAACTAAGACAAGACAAGGGTTCTTAAAATGAAAACTGTAAAAAAAGGCTACAGGGGTAGAGTATTAAAGCTAGGTGATGGGACAGTTCTTTCAGATCCATTTGATAAACTGAGGGCCTAAGAAAAGCAGAAGCATTTAGCTTCTTCTGACCTGTTACCTTTTTTTTTTTTTTAATTTAGAAAAGCATAGACAGCACACAGCAGAGTAAAAATATTATACAATACTGTGGTATATATTTTAATTTTATAATAAAAGTATTGTTAAGTATCATAAATAAAATATTGCTAAAATGCCCATTGTTTCCATATTGTTTGGGGCAATGTAGTGATAGAGTTTTGAAACCACTAATACAGTGAAGTGGAGGGACTGTGATTTTGTTTCATCTTTGAGTGTTGATTTTAGGCCTGTAATCACAATTTAGTAAATTTAAAGATCAATGAGAGCTTTTCTGTGAAAAAAACTGTAACAGATCTTCAAACATTTCCATGTGCTGTGATTGCTACCATGTGTTTTGTTTTGTTTTGTTTTT
Source organism: Ochotona curzoniae (assembly GCF_017591425.1). NCBI lineage: Eukaryota > Metazoa > Chordata > Mammalia > Lagomorpha > Ochotonidae > Ochotona > Ochotona curzoniae. Next base: position 1,122 of record NW_024466704.1, read on the forward strand.
TAAAGAAGTTATATTTCTTAACTGTGATGTTTCTTAGGCCGATGAAAACTTTTATACATGTGCGTGGACCTATGATAGTAATACAAGTCATCCTTTGCTGGCTGTTGCTGGATCTAGAGGCATAATCAGAATAATTAATCCTATAACAATGCAGTGTATAAAGGTGGGTTTTCTGCTTCTTTTGAAGACATATCATGAAAACATGTCATTGTATTTCAGATTAATGAAATCAGCGATGGTAAAATTTCTGACTTCTTTTTTGCTTGTTAAATTTTTAAAAATCTTTTTGAGACTTTTGTCATTTGAGTAATGAATAGGGCAATGTTAATATTTGTAATGTTTCCTTTTGAAATCATTTCCCTATTCTGGTCTTCCTTGCTATGAGAGGCTCTAAGTGAACAGTGGCGGAGAGTCCATTTTCCCAGACATTCAAAATGGGGCATGGAGGAGCAAGCACCTAGCAGTGAACTGAAAGGTGAACCCTAGGAAGCTGATCTGTGAACCAGGTTTTAAAAACTCACTTTACTCATGTATTTTTTAATATTGGGGACATATTCAATCACGTGAGGATCTTTTCATCACCACCCACACTGCCCTCCTGTTACTTGATCCGGTCAGAATATTTATAGGCATGCCTTGAGGGACCTCCTTTCCCTTCAGCTTTGATGGGTGATTTTAACCTGCAGCAAAGACTGAGAACCCTTACTTTGAGCAAAACAAGTACTTACTTCATTCTTTTGTGATCAATGAAACAATTTATCAATTTTGAGGTGTGAAATTTGAAATGTTTTAAATTTATTATAGCATTATGTTGGCCATGGAAATGCTATAAATGAGCTGAAATTCCATCCAAGAGATCCAAATCTTCTCTTATCAGTAAGTAAAGGTAAGTGCAGCAAATGCTTCTTTAGCTCTCTTTGTTTGGGGATCTGTATATATATGTGTGTATGTATATATGTGTGTGTGTGTGTGTATGTATGTATGTTAAGGAATAAAAACACCAAATTGTTTAAACAGGAAAAAATTTTGAATTTTTTTATAATAAATTTTAGTAGCAAATTCTCATGTACTTCTAAATCAAGAATTGAGGACAAGAACCATGAAATACATTTAGGTTTACCAGATGTTAAAATAACTGGTACTGAGGATTACCCATCTTTATTTACCATATTGTATTGTGACAGTTCTAGAACTTTACTTTCAATTGAGTGATTATATTGTTTCATTGGTTTTAAATGGCCTATTGCCAAATGAATTACATTTTGAAGTTTTAAAGACTTCGTTACGCAAATTATATTACTAGTTACCATCATTCTCCATTCATGTGTCCATGAAGTACTGCATTATTCTTTATGCCTATTGGCATTGTGAACTTACTCTGCCTTAGACATGTCTTTATTATTTCTTAATTCTCCGAAATGAGTTAGGTGCTTATTTTTATATTCAATTCTTGAGTCTCTTTTTCTACTTACATTTCTACTAAAGTCTAGTCAAGTTTATCCTTTTCTTGGGCTTGCCATGCCATAATGCATTCTGCAATCTAGTAAAATTAAAAGTACATCTTTATATCACAGCTCATGAAAATGTTAGAATGTTATTTTTCTGTAACTGCCAAAACTTAAATTTTGAAATCACCACCTCTAGAAAGTGCTCGTTACTTATTCTAGTAATAAATAATGCTTAATATCAATACTTTTGCTTAGACATTCTCACACTATAGGCCATAATGCCTCACTTGACACAGGTATTTTGTTGTTGTTTAAGATTATGTATTTATTTGTATATGTATGTATTCAGTTGAATGAATACATTCAATTGAATGAATGAATGAGGAGAGACAGGAATCTTCTGTTTGCTGGTTTACTCCCTCGATGGTCACAACAGCCTGGTTCCAATATCAGGAAACAGGAACTCCATCCTGGTCTGCCGTGTGGATGGCTGAGGCCCAAGTCCTTAGACACCATGTGATGCCTTCCAGGTGCATTACCAGGAAGCTGGATCAGAAATGGAGCGCTAGGTTTCAAGCCATCAGTCCAACATGAGATAAGTGGTAGCTTAATTCACTGTGCCACAAAATTGGCCTCACTAACACAGCCTTTAGCCTTGGGGTCTTCTACATGTAAAAGCATTTTTTAAATCAAACAACTTCAGAATGAAAGCAATTGTGCTGTTCAAATGATAGCGTCAAGAAAGGAAGAGGATAATATCCTGGAAAAATATGTCATTTCTGTAATTAGGGAACTTTGAAAAACAATACAACTAAAAATACTCAGAAATTCTTAATAGTCCTTCAGTGAACATATACAAATGTTCATCATTAGTCCTTAGAAAAATGTAATCAAAACTGTAGTGAGGGGCCCGGCGCGGTGGCGCAGTGGATAAGGTCCTCACCTTGAACACCCGGGATCCCATATGGGCACTGGTTCTAATCCTGGCAGCCCCGCTTTCCATCCAGCTCTCTGCCTGTGGCCCAGGAAAACAGTCGAGGACGGCCCAAAGTTTTGGGAACCTGCACCCGTGTGGGAGACCCGGAAGAGGCTCCTGGCTTCAGATCGGCACAGCATCAGCCATTGCGCTCACTTGGGGAGTGAATCATTGGACGGAAGATCTTCTCTCTGTCTCTCCTCTCTGTATATCCGCCTTTCCAATAAAAAAAATAAATCTTTAAAAAAACTGTAGTGAGATCCTTCACGTCTACTTAAGATTGTTATAAAAATATGAAACAGTAAGAAATGTTGGGGCCCAGCACAATAGCCTAGTGGCTAAAACCTCATCTTGCGTCCACTGGATCCCATACGGGTGTCAGTTCATTTTCCGGCTGTTCTATTTCCCATTGAGCTCCCTGCTTGTGGCCTTGGAAAGCAGTTGAGGATAGTTCAAATCCTTGGGACCCTGCACCTGTGTGGAAGACCTGAAAGAGGCTCCTGGCTCCTGGCTCCTGGCTCCTGGCTCCTGGCTTCAGATCAGCTCATCGGTGACCATTGCAACCACTTAGGGAGTGATCCAGCAGAAGGATGATCTTTCTATATCTCTTCTGTGTGTATCTGCCTTTCCAACAAAATAAATAAACAAATAAATATTGATTGGAATGTTGATATCAGAATACCTACAAACCTTGCTAGTGGAAATGTAAAATATAACTAACTTGGAAAAATTCTTAGAATCCCTGAAAATATTATACATAGAGTTCTCAGTCCTAGGAATGTATCTCTGATCTCATAGAGAAATGAAAACATGTCTTCACAAAAATTTGTACACATTGAGATCAAGGAATCTTTGTATGGCAATGTTCATTTCTTCTGTTTAGAATATATTTTAAATATATATATGTACACACATTCTTGTGGATGTTATGGAATGTTAATACTACATACAGTTTGGACACAGTTACAGTCTTAAAAATCAAATATCACTCAGTGTAACATTTCTTTTGTTTATGGGTGTTTACTAATGTTTAGTAGAAGAATCTATGTAGCTTTAAATCATGCTGTAGTTTACTGTAGAAATCTTATGAATCTGTTTGATCCCCTTCTCTGTGTAAATGTGAGTGTGGTGAAAGTAAAGGGCAGTATCTTAGGGAATAGCAAAATAGAAAATTATTTGTCAAATCCATAGGTATTTATTTTTCATCTCAGAAGCTTATCTGCAGCAATTTTAGATATTGTTTAAGGAAAATTACTTGAGGTGATTGATTTAAACTATTTAAGACTACATAAATATTAATGCTACATTTCTTGTAAGAATTTTAACACATTTTATATGAAATCCATTCCTAGTCCTTTCTATACAGACGTTTTTCTTAAATACATTTTACGGAAAATTATTCTCTTTTTAAGATTTTTTTTTAAAGGTTTATTTTGTTTTTATTGGAAAGTCAGACATACAGAGAAGAAGAACTTCATCCGTTAATTCACTCCCAAAGCGGCCACAGTGGCTTGAGCTGAACTGATCAGGAGCCAGGCACTCTTCTGGGTCTTCCATGTGGGTACAGGGTCCCAAGGCTTTGGGCTGTCCTCAACTGCTTTCCCAGACCACAATCAGGGAGCTGGATGGGAAGCAGAGCTCCCGGGATTAGAACCAGTGTCCTTATGAGATCCCAGTGTATACAAGGCAGTGACTTTAGCCACTAGGATACTGTGCCGGGCCCTAAAAATTTTTTAAGGTGTAATTAAAGAAAAAGAGAGTAGTCTTCCATTTACTGGCTCACCTCTCAGATGGCTCAACAGCCATGCCTGGGCCAGACTGAAACCACAAGCTAGGAGCTTCTTGCAGGTCTTCCATGTGGGGACAGGGGCTCAAGGACTTTGGTCATCTGCAGCTGCTTTCCCAGGTACATTGGCCATCCTCTATAACTTTCCCATGTGCTGGATCAGAAGTAGAGCAGCTGAGATGCAAATAGGGCCCATATATAAAACCAGGATTGCAAGTGACAGCTTTTCCTGTTACACCACAACACAAGCTCCATATAAAACTTTTAATTTCCGATTTTTACTACTTTGAGGACATATTGAAAGTTCACAATAATTTGTGATAGAATTTCATCCTAATATTTTGGTACTTTTATCGTAGATCATGCTTTACGATTATGGAATATCCAAACGGACACTCTTGTCGCAATATTTGGAGGCGTAGAAGGGCACAGAGATGAAGTTCTAAGTGCTGTAAGTTAAGGCTCATGGAAATGAAGTTCAGACTTATACAGAGCTGTGAATAATCACTGTGGAAGTCTTTTCTTACAGAGAAGTGTATTTCTTTCACAGGGACTGCCAGACAGACATTTTACTGACATTTTATATACAGGATTTTAGTTTTACAGGTGAAGGAGTAAAACAGATAAAGGCTTGATTTTGCTTTTGTTTATTGTGCTCATCCTGTTTTCACCTCTTCTGTTTACATGGCCTAGTATTACACAAGACTGGCAGTTGATTAAAGACACTAATACGATACAAATGTTTTTAGTTGCATTCCAGACTTTGATATTTTGACTTGACTTGTTTTAGCTCATTTGATTTCTTTTTTTTTTTTTTAAATTTTACTTATTTGTTTAAAAGGCAGAATTAGAGAAAGAGAAATAGCTTCATCCTGCTGGTTCATTCCCCAGATGGCTTGGCCAGGCTGAAGCCAAGGGCTAGGTGTTCCATCTGGGACTCCATGTGCGTATAGCACCCCTCCTCTGCTGCTTCTCCAGACTGTTAGCAGAGAGCTGAATCCAGAGCGGAACAGCCAGCATTGCAGGTTGAAGTTTCACCGGCTTAGCTTCATGCAGGCCCTTAAATCAGAGGTACTAGAATATTCCTCTGAGTGGAGTTTGCATATTATCTCTTAGGCTCCTGTGAAACAAAAATGCATATGATTACTTTCAATGTTGGAGTAGTGCAAGATAAATTGAAATAAGAACAGGAAATAGTATCTCTTCTCTGTAATAAGATTGTTAAAATAGACAACCTATGAGATACCTATTAACAATTAGTACAAGGCAAATGAAAAAGTTAAAATATGTTTGCTTTTTAGGTTTGTTTTTCATTTTAAAAATGAGCTGTAGAACCAGTATTAACGTTGAAATGTTTTTACCTAGAGGTACCAGATACATAAAAGTACACAGATATTAGTTTCATTGCTTGATTAGGATTATTAGAAAAGTAATATTACAGTTTGTCTCTTTGTGTCCTAGAATAATTGTTTTACCAAAGTGTTCACTATGTACTTTAAGATCAATCAGAAGTATGTGAATGTAACTGAATAAGTCAAAGAATTTTACTTTCTTGCCATCCATATTAAAAAAAAAAAAAACCTCAAACTTAGATGGTGACAAACCAGTTAAAACGTGAAATCTGTTCAGTAGTAAACTCTTCGGTTGCTTTTATTTTCTACTTTGAGGAGCAAAGAGTTTGCCCCCAACATGTTTACAGTAGCCAAAACTGGGCCAGGCTGAAGCTAGGGACAAAGCTCAGGGCAGACCTCCCTTGTGGGCGGTAGCTTCCCAAGTGCTTGAGCCATTTGCCACCTGCTGCCTCCCTGGGTGACATTGAATAGGGCCTCAAGAGCAGAGCTGAGACAACCCAGGCATCTGGGGGATATGAGCATCCCGAGTGGCATGTTAACGCTAGGCCAAATGTCCACCCCAACTCTGATTTATGGCCTACATGGATGAAGCCCAAAATATTGTTAATATTGTGATTTGAAGTACAATTTTCACTAGATAACAGGTGAAAATTGGCTATACATAATTTGGGACTATCATTTATATACTTAAACTTTTTCTGTTTTACATATAGGATTATGATCTTTTGGGTGAAAAAATAATGTCCTGTGGTATGGATCACTCTCTTAAACTTTGGAGGATCAATTCAAAGAGAATGATGAATGCAATTAAAGAATCTTATGATTATAATCCAAATAAAACTAACAGGTAACAGTTGTGATATTTAAAACAATTTGCCGTGTGGTACTGTTCATAGATGTGATTCATTTTTTTCCCAAAATTGTTAGAAAAACTTGTGGGAAAACAAAAAAATTAAGATGAATTTTTCCAGTAACTTTCTAAAGCTCAGTTATATAAGTTCCAGTATTGAATTTAGATATCTCCTTTTTAGTAACTTAATTTTTTTTTCTTTTAAATGATTGTTTTTTTAGTTTATTTGAGAGGCAGAAAGAGTGTAACAGATAGCCTTCGTCTTTTGGGTCAACCTCCAGTGGCCACAGGCAAGGCTGGATTGGGGTCAGAGCCAGGAGCCAACAGTGCAATCCACATCTCCCACCTGAGTGGCAGGAACTCAGTTACTTCAGCCGTCAGCACTGCCTGAGAGCTGCACTGTTAGGAGGTCAGAGTCAGTGTCAGTCAGGTGTTAAACGCAGGCAATTGCTGCATGTGGCGGACATCTTAACTGCTAGGCTAAACGCTGGTCCCCTAGTAAATTTAAGGTATAATTTACATGCCATAAAATTTGCCTGTTCTAAATGGGAGCTGAGTCCCCTTTAAAGTTTGTTTTTATCTTAATTAGCACATTTTACTTTATTAAAGTATGTGTGTATTTAGCCTTTTAAGTTATACATGTAGACAATTAAAGCAATTTACTATAGAATACAGAAAATAAGGAATATGTTAGGAAAGTCTAGTTCAAAGTAGTAAACTAATTTTTTTCAATGGGATTCTTAGCTTCATTATAATATACTTTCCTTTAAATGAGATTAATTTGGTGTAGAAAATTCAAATACAGGATCATTTCTGTATGGTACTATGAGATGAAATTTTTCAGCTTTTTAAAGATTTTTTTGAAATGCTTCAGTTCTTAATACACTAAATGTCTTCAGAATTGTACCAGGCTGCCATTAACTCGGACTATGAAAATCACTTACGTACATATGTTATGATTAATTTATTTTCTGGCTATCATGCCAGATTACTAATTGTTAGACGTGTAAGTATCGGCAATACTTCAATTCACTAACATTCATCAGAGCTCAGTGGTATCTTAAGAATTAGTACAGCTTTCAGATTTCTAGTTTAAAATGCTAGGGACTAGTGAAAAATAAATTGATATTTTTAAGTCTTTTTGTCTAGGAATAAATACAAATGAATGGCTTCCAGAAAATAATGGACTCTTCTTTTTGAGATTTTAGCTATAAGACTGTATTATGTACTTGGCCAAAATATGATTAACATAATTAGAGCACAGTTAATAGCTTAGAACATTAATAAAATTTTAATATTTTACTAAATAAAAGATTCCTAAATTGGAAATGGAAGAATTATTTCTGATGATACATATGAAGGAAAAGGTAAAGAGAAAGGACATGTGAATTGCCTACAATAGCTAATTCGTGGTACACCCTGTTGTACAGTTAGTACACTGTAAAAACTGAATCACTCACTACATTAGGAACGTTAGGTGTGCTGATAACTAAATAGTTGGTAGCGGCTTGTCTTGTTTATTGTCTTCATACTAATACTTCTCAGATTACTTACTTATAGTTACTTGAGAGACAAGACAGACAGGAAGCTCTTTTATCTGCTTGTTCATTCCCAAAATGCCTGTAACAGCAAGGGCTGGGCTTGGCTGAAACCAGCAGTGTGTAACTCATGTAGTTAACAGCGACCTAAGTATGTGGGCTGTCGCCTGCTGCCTCCATGGGTACACGCTGGCAAGAAGCTGAAATTGGACTTAGAACCAGAATTCAAAGCCAGGCACATCAGTAAAGAATGTGTGCTTCCCAAAGGGCATGTTAATTATTGTGCCAGATACTCCTCCTACCCCTGACACACACAGATGCACACACATAATTACACTACAATTAAAAAAAATGGCTCTCCATATCCTCACTTTCTTAATATAAAAATAAATGGAGAGGTCTTTAGCAATATTGAACGTTTTTTGTTCCTAGAGAATTGATTGTTTCAAAATACCCTAGGTATACTGACTTAACGAATCATTATTTCTTAATTTTAAATGGTTAAGTAGGTAGTTCAGCATGTTTTCTATGAGAAACTTTATTTTCTGCTGTTAAGTCTCTTGTTGGCTAGGACAGCAAGAATTAAATGAGTAATTAATTGGTTGTTATGAATACTAACAGACAGGAAGGTGCATGTTTTCTGGATCATAGGACATCAAATAATATTGAAAGCCGATAATGGAAGGAAACACAGAAAAGAAAGACTGTGGTAACATATAAGTTACTCAGTTATCTGGGGCCAGAGGAATTAACAGTGATCATTTGTTTTTCAAAGTTTTATTAATCCAAGCATGAAGGATAGTATGACTCTAGTGTATATTTTTTCTTTTAACTCTTTACATTTTCATCCTTTCTTTAGGCCTTTTATTTCACAGAAAATCCACTTTCCTGACTTTTCTACCAGAGACATACATAGGAATTACGTTGACTGCGTGAGATGGTTGGGTGATTTGATACTTTCCAAGGTATGGTAACTTTGGTTAAGTTGCACTTCCATTTCTTGTACATATTCAAACTTTGCAAGAAATATAGTTTCCTACATAGTTGTTAAAATGAATGGTAGGTAGGAAATTATCCTTTTTTAAGCCTCATTTTCACAGACTTGGGAATTTGTTTTAGATATAAACTATCCCAGTGAGTTAAAAAGTCTGTTTCTAGTAAGCTGTTCTCTGATTTTCAGTATTATTGCTAAATAGTAAAACAGGTATTTTATTTTTATGTTTTCATTCATCACAGCAAAATTTTATTTAAAAAAAAAAAAGAGAGAGTCTGGCAGTCATTGGCCAGGCCCTGCTGTGGACTGTTTATGAAGATAGATTTGTGCAGTTGGCTCTTTACATTCATGGGTTCCATATCCAAAGATTGAAAGTTGGATGATTTGGAAGAAAGTTGTAACTTTCAGAATGAATGTTTCAGAAAATTTAATTCTTTTATGTTCTTTGCTGATAAATTTCTTGTCCTCATGTATGGACTTAGATTGTAAATATAATAAATGTTCTAAAGATCTGTCAATTCTGAAATGTTAATAGAGAAAAAAATCTTTGCTTTTAAGTTTTTATATTTCAGTTCTATAATCAATATGTTCTTTTCTCATTTCTGTTTTAGTCTTGTGAAAATGCCATTGTATGCTGGAAACCTGGCAAAATGGAAGATGATATAGATAAAATTAAACCTAGTGAGTCTAATGTGACTATTCTTGGGCGATTTGATTACAGCCAGTGTGACATTTGGTACATGAGGTTTTCTATGGATTTCTGGCAAAAGGTAGCAACATTATTACATTTTGAAATTATTTTCTGTTGTTTCTGTTCTGTTATTTTCATGTTCTTCTAACAGTATAGATTGATTGTTTTTTTGTATTGGTTATTTTGCCCTGTGTCATTTTATCTTTGTGGCTTTGCACATCCTCAAGTACATACATAAATGAAATTGGCAGTGAAAAACCAGTGGGGGAAATTGGATAACACCTGCTCATAAGATTTTAATATTTAGTATTGAGAGTATTAATAATCTTCTCAAGTAGCTTTTCTCTGTAAAAACTCTAGAGAAAGATGAGCATCAAAGACAGAAGTAAAATATCAGTGACCTAAAATTTTAAAGAAATGAGTCAAAGCTTCATGATAACATTAGCTGGATGTTTATTTTCTCTATAAAAGCTTTGGGAAAGCTTTCCATGGTGATTGTTGCAGTTCTCTAAGGCAAAAGAGTGAAATGATTAACAGTGTAAATTTAAAAGTCCTTCACAAATTTGCGAAGTGCCTTCTGATTTCTGAAGACACTGATGTCTGTCAACTGCTCTTACCCATATTTACAATTTAGGAATAGCAGATCAAGGGAAGGGCACAGTCAAGCTGGAACTGAGGTTTTTCTGAAATAAGAAAGATGGCTTAAGATTGATTAGTGCTTTAGAGCATTGAGATTATATTAATTTTTGTTTTTAAAATATGTTTATACAGATGCTTGCATTGGGCAATCAGGTTGGCAAACTTTATGTTTGGGACTTAGAAGTAGAAGATCCTCATAAAGCCAAGTAAGTATTTGGAAATTTCTGTACAGAAATTCTGTCCTTACCCCAAGTTTAATGCTCTTATACAGGGTGAATAAATGATACTTGTAATTCCATCTTTAGATAATTGTTAAGATTCACCAGTCTCAAGATTACTTATTTTTCACTCCAATACTTTTCCTTGGATACTTTGGCAATTAGTTATTTCTTTCTGTTTAAGAATTATGTATATTTCCAATATGCCTGATATAATTTCAAATATTACTAAGCTTTTATTAAATTTTAGGTTGACTTCCTTCTGATTTATGATTTATTTTTATTTATTTGAAGGGCAGAATAAAGATGGAGGGGAAGAGCCAGAGGAGGTCTTCATTTGCTGTTTCATTCCCCAAGCAGCCACAATGAGTAGGGCTGAGCCAGGCCAAAGCCCGGGTCTCTCACATGGGTCCAGGAGCCCAAGCACTTGGGCCATAGTTTTCTGCTTTCCCAGGCATGTTAATAAGGATCTGGATTAGAAATGGAGTAACTGGGACTTAAACCAGAGTCCATATGGGATGTCAGTGCCACAGGCTGCAGCTTAATCCATTTTACAGAAGGGTGGCCTCCTCATGCACTTTTTATATGGCTTTGGACATCTGCATATTTTCTCATTCACTGGCTTAGGGTGGATATTAACAACATTATATATGAATTTAACTTGTTATACTTTTTTTTCCCCTAGATGTACAACACTGACTCATCATAAATGTGGTGCTGCTATTCGACAAACCAGTTTTAGCAGGGATAGCAGTATTCTTATAGCTGTTTGTGATGATGCCAGTATTTGGCGCTGGGATCGACTTCGATGAAATTCTTTCCTAATCAAAATTAGATTGTGTTTGCCTTTGTAAACTAGAATTAATGTATCTTGCTAGTAAGGGCACATAGAGCATTTAGAGTTGTATTTCAGCATTCAATCAGGCTGAGCTGAATGTAGTGATGTTTACATTGTTTACATTCTTTGTACTGTCTTCCTGCTCAGACTCTACTGCTTTTAATAAAAAATTTATTTTTGTAAAGCTGTGTGTTATTTTAGTTATTTCCATTGTGATGAAAAGAAAGTGGTACACAAATTAGGCCTTATCTTTTTGCAGTGATCATCTTTTGTAGTTTATTTAACTGGAGAAAGCCATAGAAAGCAGATTTACTGTAAGCCTCAGAACTAGCCTGAGGTGAGGACATGGCTTAAATGTAGTGGGCCAAAGAATGAAGAAAATAACGAATATGGATTTGGAAGAGCTCAAAGGACCCATTTTAAAAGGCATGTGTGTTGCAAAATAGAATGAATTTTATTCTTTTTCAAAGATTTGTTTATTTGAGAAGTAGAATGACAGAGACAAAGGGAGAAATAGAAATTCAGTCAAAGTGTTCACTTTCCAAGTGACCTCAGCAGCCAAGTCTGGAAAGGTCAGGATGAACCCAGAAGCCAGGAAGTACAGCTAAAACATTTGGCACAGCAGTTCAGTTGTTGCTTAGGACACCACATCCCAGTGTCCCTTAGTTTGAGGCTTGGATCTGCTTCCAATTTAAGCTTGTTGCTAATGTGCATTCTGGGAGGCGGCAGTAGTGATTCAAATGCTTGAATTTCTGCCCCCAGTGTGGGAGACCCACATTGAATTTCAGGCCATTGGATTCCATATGCCCTGCCCTGGGGTTACATGCATTTTGGGAGTAAACAAATACAATCTTTCTGGTATTTCAATGAATTAATTGAAATAGTAAAAATCACAAAATGTTAATTTTTGTAAATAAAGCAGTTAAAAAATTGAGACTCAGAAGCTTTAATTAATCTCCCTGAATCTTGATACAGTATCAAGTTTATTATAAATAACTGAGTTCTGATGGAGACCTTACAGACCAGTTATCACTCTTGATCTTAGTCAAAAGGCCGAGAAGCAATTATGACTCATCATCTTAAGGCTTTATTTCTGACTTATGTCAAATGCTGAGAATAACTTTTCCTGTTGGAAACTGATGATGGTAACTGTATGGAAAATAGTTTTGGGTCCCAGAACCCATAGCCTGTTGGCTAAAGTTCTCGCCTTGCATGTGCCGGGATCCCATATGGGTGCTGGTTCTAATTCCGGCAGCTCCACTTCCCATGCAGCTTCCTGCTTGTGTCCAGGGAAAGTAGTCGAGGACAGCCCAAAGCCTTGGGACCCTGCATCTGCATGGCAGACCTGAAAGAAGCTCCTAGCTCCTGGCTTTGGATCGGCTCAGCTCCAAGCGTTGCAGTCACTTGGGGAGTGAATAGCTCCTGGCTTCAGACTGGCACAGCTCTGGCTGAAGCAGGTTCTTGGGGAGTGAATCAACTGTTGCAAGATCTTCCTCTCTGTCTCTTCCCCTCTGTATATATATCTGACTTTCCAATAAAAAATTTAAAATATTTTTTTAAAAAGGAAAAATTTGGGTTTCAAGAAATTATAAGTAGGATTTCTAGGGAAAAAAATCCACCCAATGAGTGAAAAAAGACTATTAGTCAATGAGAATTCAAATTGCTGGTTACCTGTGAAAAGAAAAGGCCACTGCAATAATTGAGTTTTTCAAGTTTTGAGAAGGTGTCTTCTAACCAGGATACCAAAACAATCAGAAGGCCAGGACTGTACATGCAATATGTGGAGTAATAGAAGTTCAAAGTGGCTATTTGGAAGATCATAAGAATGTTAAGGATGGGCATGAGGTAGTAGAATTGAGTACTACAAAAAATGGATTAGCCTAAAAGAGCTGTCCAACTCAGTTGATTGAATGTACTTCTCTGTGCTTGACCAACGGTTCTCTGTGAGCATAAACTTGGTGTCCAATGAGCCAATTCAATTTAATTGTTTAAATTCAAATCTGACACTACCCAAAGGTAGCTTAAAACCCCAAAGATTCAGAATTGGATCATATTAAGATGCCAAGCCCAAGTCAGCCTCTTGTGTATCTAACCTCCTTTAAGCTCAGCTTCGCTACTTTGCTAGAATGATTCACAGAACTAGCCTGTTATTTCTGATTTGTTATATATGAAGAATAGGAAAATAGGGAGAAAGAGATCTATCTGCTGGTTCATTGCCCCAAATGGTCGCAACAGCCAGGACTGGCCCAACCAGGAACCAGGAACTTCTCTGAGTCTCCTAAGCGGGTGTTGACATTCCAAGAGCTTAAGCCATCTGCTGCTTTCCCGGGCACAGAAGCATTAAGCCTGATGAGAAGTGGAGCTGCAGGACTTGAGCCAGTACTCATACAGGACGCTGACAATGCAAGCTGTGGCTTAACCAGTTACACTGTGACACTGACTTGTGCGAAACTTTCTAAAGGCTGAAAAATACAAGTACCATGTTCTAAGATCTTTGATATCTCAAACCTACAGATGAAGAGTCCTTTTGCTATGCACTCCTTAACAGGATTGCTGGAGTGTATGGTAGTTCCATTTTCAGGTTTTTTGAGAAGCATCTATATTGTTTTCCAAAAGGCTGTACTGATTTATAATAGCAGTAAGTGTGCAAGACTCCTTTTCCATATTCTTTTGTAGTCTTTTGATAGTAGCCATTCTCACAATTGTGAAGAAATACCTCATGTGGTTCTAGTTGCATTTTCTGAGAAGTGACACTGCAGTTTTTTCATATACCTGTTGGTCAGTTGTATGTCATCTTTCGTAAAGTGTCTAGTTTCCTTGCCCATTTTCATATAACTCCCTTATCTGATGAATGATTTGTTAATAGTTTCTCCTAATCTAAGCTGTCTCTTCATTATGTTGTTTCTTCTGTGCAGAAGCGTTTTTTAATTGATGAGGTCTCTTTGTTACTTACACTTTTGATGTCATCTTCAAGAAATTATCTACCAAGTAAGGTTATGTGGTTTTCTCCTTACATTCTAATAGTTTTATAGTTTCAGGTCTCACATGGAAATCTCTAATCCACTTTTAGTTGATTGTGACATAAAGGCTGAAGCAATGGCTGTTTCATTTTTTTGCATATTACTAGCTAATTTTACCAACACCACTAATTGAAGGTACTAGCTTTTGCTCATGTATGTTTGCTCTTGGCATCTTTGTTGAATTGACTACAGATGTATGGTTCATTTCTAGGCATTCAGTGTGCCTAAATCCAGTAAACTAAATTTGTGATTATTATGCTGTTTTGATTACTATTTTGTGAATATTTAGAATCTGACAGGCTCTGTCTTTTTGGGGGAGGAGGAATTTGGGGTTTCTGATGATTCTATACAAATGTTAGGATTGTTTATGAAGAATGACAGGAATTTGAGGGAATGCACCAACACTGTAGATCATTTTGCAAAGCCTGGACATCTTAACAATGTTAGTTTCTCTAGTCCATAAATGTGGGATATCTTGGGCCCAGCACGATAGCCTAACGGCTAAATCCTCTCCTTGCATCCACCTGGATCCCATATGGGCAGTTCATGTCCTGGCTGCTCCACTTCCCATCCAGGCCCCTCCTTGTGGCCTGGGGAGGCAGTAGAAGATGGCCTCAAACCTTGGAAACTTCACCTGCAAGGAGACCCGGAGGAAGCTCCTGGCTTTGGATTGTCTCAGCCCTGACTGTTGCGACCACTTGGATTGTGAACCAAGTGTTTCTCCTTCTCTGTAAATCTGACTTTCCAATAAAAATAATCAATAAACTAAATATGTGATATCCTTCAATCACTTAGATCAGCAATTTAAAAAAGGTTATTTGAAGGCAGCATTACTAAAATAGTTTTTCATTTACTGATTAGTGACCAAAACATCCAGGGCTTAGGCAGGCCTCAGCCAGAAACTCCATCTGCGTTTCCCCTATGTGGTAGAGACCCAAGTACTTGAGTCATCTGCCCTCCCAGGTGTGTTGACAGGAAGTGGATCAGAAGCACACTGTGGCCGATAATCCATAAGGGATGTGGACATTTCCAAGTGGCAGCTTAACCATGGAACAGCAACAGTTCTTCATATTTGGCTTCTTTCTCTCTCTTTTTTTTTTTTTTTTTGGATCAATGTTTTATAACTTTTAGTCATTCACCTCCTTGGTAAAGTTTACTCCTTAAGTGGATTTTTTTAATGCTCTTGGAAATGACATTCTTTGATTACTTTTTCAGATGATTTTTGGGTAGTGCATAGAAATGTTGCTAATTATGTTGATCTTATAATTGGCAAGTTAGCTGAAATTTATCTATATAAAATCATGTCAACAAATGGAGACAGTTTCACTTTCCTTATTTAGATGATTTAATTTGCCTGAGATTTCGGGTATAATAAGGAGCATTTTTCCTTTGTTTTTAATTTATTTGAAAGAGAAGGAAAGTATGAGATCTTCCATTCTCTTCACTCCCCATATGCTACAAAAGTCAGGGCAAAAGCCAGAAGCCTGGAATTTATTTCTGGTCTCCCATGTTGGTGTCGAGAGCCCCAACTACCTGAACTATAACTTGCCGCCTCCACGTGTGCGTTACTAGGAAGTAGGATCAAAAGAATAACTGGGGCCCAAACCCAGGAACTTCAAATGGGATATAGTTCTTCCAGTTGACATCTTAATTTCCTGCACCAAATGCTTATCCCTCCAGACCTTCTTATGTATAAGGGTGAAAGTGGGCATCTTTGTCTTCTCACCCTACAGGAAAAAACCTTCAATTTTTCACATTGAGAAATGGTAGCTGTGGGCTTGCTACATATTGCCTTTATTTTGTTGGATATTATATGTATTTTGTACAGAAATTTCTAATCATGCAAATATGTTGGATTTTGTGGAATACTTTGTGTCTATTGAGATGTTCATGCATTTTTTTGTTCTTTTTTTCTGTTCAGAGAAAGGATTATATTCGCATTTATTGAGTCATTCTGATATTCCTGGTATTCTCACCTGTTCGTGGAAAATGATTGTTTTAATGAACTGCTAAATATTAATTTGCTAGTAAATAGCTGAGCCCTTTTGCATTTGTCTTCATCAGATATATTAAATGTAATGGGTTTGTAGTGTCCTTATTTTGGTATCAGGGTAATACTGCTCTTCTAAGATGAGTTTTGAAGTATTCTTGCTTTTTTTTTTTATGACAGTGAAAAAGACTAGTATTCTTTCAGTGTTTGGTAGAGTTTAGCAGTAAAACCATTCAGTTCTGGGCTTTTCCTTGATAGGAGACTATGACTGACTCTCATTATTATTTTCATCTACTTGGAAGTGAGAGTGAGTGGGTAAGAGAAAGTACAAGACAGTAAGAAAGCTCTTCCATTGGACTGATACCAGCCCACATGGGAAGCCTGAGTAGGGCTTGTTAGCATGGAACATTGCTGACCACCACATGCCAGTCCACGCAAAAGCTAGGGCTGGGAGCCTGTCTAGCAGGGTTAGATCCTAGTACCTGACTGAATGTTGGAACAGGGGATGGGTCACATTAGGCAGGGCCATGACACTAACCAGCATGTGAGAGAACCAGGTCCAGGGGTAGATTCTGTGAGGGATATGTGGGCCAAACCCTGTGGAAATATGAGTCCTGCTGGTTAGCTCAAGAGTTGGGCTGTTAATGGGTTGAGCTAGGTATGACCAAGGAACCTGCCACACTCATGGGTACAGGAACTGAAAATAGTCTGGGGATACCCAGGCTGCAGCACTCAAATATGCATCACATCCTAAAACAGGGTGTTGGGCGGGCCAGGCTGCAACATTCATCAGTTCATACAAGGCCAGGATGGAGAAAGTAGGCTTTGATGGGCAAGGGCTTGGCACCTGATGGCAAGCATGAGATCTGGATCTGGGAGTGGTCTGAGTGGGGGAATGTGGGAAACTCCCCTAGTGGGTCATAGCTCCCACTGGTGAGCACGTGGTCCAGGCCTGGGGGTCAGGTAGGCTGGGCAAAGTAGTTCCAACTGTTGGTAAATGTGTGGGTTGGTTTTGGAAGGGGGCAGACCGGGCAGGACCAAGCAAACCTTAGCTTACCAGCAAGTGCAGAAACCATACTAAAGCACAGGACGTGCTGGGCTAGGCTGTCACACCTGCTGGCTTGTATGAGCCAGGGATGGGAGCAAACTGATCACAGCCAGGTTCCAGCATCCACCAGTGAGAGTTAGGACTGGGGGCAGGCTGGGTCAGGCCAGGGTGCGACATCCAAAGGCAAAGCCCCAGATAGGTAAGGAGCTATGCCAAACTGGATCAGAACAACCACCTACACATGCAAGATCTATGGCTGGCAACAGGCCTGGTTGGGGAGCAAGGAGATGCACTGACTGGGTTGTGGTTCCCATGGGAGAGTACAAAGGCCAGAGTGAGTGCTGCTCTCTGGTCTGGACATGGTTGTAATGTTCCTCAGGACAAGTGTGGAGCTGGGTCTGTGGTGCGCCAGACTGGGCTAGACTCTAGTACTAACTGGTGCTCATGAGGACCAGAGTAAGTATAGGATGGGCTGGACGAGGTCTTTGCCCCTGCTGAGCCATGTGTAAGCTGTGTTTGGATGTAGACCAGACTTAGCTGGGCTGTAACACAACGTGAAAACTGAAATGGGTGAAGGCCAGTCAGGAAAGTCCACTATTCCCACTAGGACAAGACATGGACTAAATAGGGTTGGCCCAAGGACCCACCGGTGTACATAAGATCTAGCACTGGTAGGAGTTCTGATGGAGGAGCTTGAGCAACTCCTCTGTCGGGACACAATCCCTGCAGGTGAGCACAAGAACCATGATAGGGAGCAGCTGAGACCAGGCCAGGGAACTGTACCCAATGGCATACATGTGGCCCACGTAAGGGGTGAATCAGGCTGGGACAGTTCATATTATCCACTGGCGAATCTGAGCACCAGAATGGCGTGTGGGTTGGGTCACGTTGGGTCACAATACAAGCCAGTTCACACGGGACCAGGACTAGGACCAGAAGGGCTGGGCTGGGCTGGGCTGTAGACACCACCAACATGAGTTGGAATCAGGGTTGGGTCAACTCGGTCAAGCTACAACACCCGCTGTCAAATGCTGAAAGACAAGCAAAGCAAGACTGGCCTGCAGCACCGAACAATCACACGTGAGACCCAGTGTGGGATGAGGTGAATCCAACAGGGGGCTGCATTGGGCTCCCCTACTGGACCACCATTCTCACAGGTGAGCATGAGAGCTGGGATTGGGGGCCTGTTGGCCTGCATGTAAGCTGGATCAGGGAAAAGCCAGGCAGGATTAACTATTTCTAATGGTGCATGCATAAATCAGAGTGGATATGGGTTGGCTGGGCTTTGCTGCAGCATCACCTGGCAGATGCTGGCACAGGAGGCAAATTCTGTCAAGTTAAACTGCACAATCACCTGGAGAGTGCATGATCTGGAAGTGGGAGTGGGCCTGATAGGGAAACAGTGGGCACCTCTCGCTTGGGTTGCCACTCCCACTGGTGAGCATAAGAACCAGGACTGGGACAGGCATGACAAAACAGAGTGGTACTCACTGCCACATGTGTGGGCTGAATAGTGGGGCTGGCTGGGACGAACTGGGCTTCAATACCCATTGACATGTATGAGAGCTGAATGGGATGTGGGACAGACTAGACCAGTCTGCTATACATACTAACAAGCACAGGAATCAGGGCAGGGAGCAGGTCTGGTGGGGGTTACTGCAGGTTGTTCCAACTAGGCTACCTTCCCACTAGTGTACATGAAGGCTGAGTGTGTCATGCACAATATCAAGATGGGCTCCAACACCCACTGGTTTGCGTAAAAGACAGGGCTGAAGACAGAACTGATCCAGCAATTGCAACTACCAGTGTGTGCACAGGCTGATTTGGGTAACAGACTGTGCCAGACCCTGTATTGGCAAACACACAAGAATTAGGTCTGGGATCACCTCAGATGAAGTTTCTTGGGCAATTCCCTAAAAGTTGAACTGCTGGACTCAGAACCCCAACCATGGAAGGAATAGCAGGTTCCATGGTCTGAACATCGAATGCATGTGTCAGAGCTGGCCTCCTCGGTGGCTTAGAGCAGTGGACAGCACATCCAGATGCACATGGAGGATCTGGCAGTGCACTGGAACCTGCAGAGGACACCTGGTACCATAACAGAGGATGGAAGAAAGAACAAATGGATCAACAACAAATGGTGTTGTTGCCAATGAATAACTGGGCAAAGGAAGATCTAATGTGGATTGTGTCAACCAGTGGATTCTGGAGAGATTTCATTGTGCTTGGGGTGTGATATTGGCATTAATTCAGAACTGTTAATCTACTGAAACCTCATGAACAGCACTCCCACAGCATGCCCCATATCGGGACCCTGGGGTGGTGTCAGGTGGCTGTCTGTCCTCCATCCCAGGGTGCAGAGGCGTTTGAGAGGCTGTGTGGCTTCTCTCCTTGTTGGCCCTCTCCCCTGACACAGGAAGGAAAAAAAGAGAATGCGGAAATGGTGATCTCTCCTTCCTTCTTATAGCCCTTGAACCTTATCACCCTACTCTACTATGTGAATCATCAAAAATAGAAAAGAAAGAAATATTTTCCATCTACTGGTTGACTCCAGTTGCCAGCAACAGGCCTGGGCCAGGTTGTATCCTGTATTTTGGAACTCCATCTGAGTCTCCACGGTGGTGGCTGGCCCTAGAGTTTGAGCCATCATCTGCTCCCTCCCAGGATTCATTAGGAGGAAGCTGCAGTGGGAGCAGAGTGCCTGGGACTGAGTCACAGACACTGAATGTTAGCGTCCCCCAAGTAGTGGCTTAAACCACTGTCATAATGTCTGTTCCTAAAGTCAATGTAGTCTATAGAGAAATGTAAAGCAAAAAGTTTAGAAATGTTAGAAATGTAAAGCAAAAATGTAAAGCCAACTTTATTATACAGAGATTTATTTTACTATCCAGAAATAACTGCTTTTAATTATGTGGTATATTCTGTGCAATTCAAAGAATTGTAATTATACTGAATATATTGTTTATATACTGGATTACTGGATTGCTAATGAGTCTTCAAATATTAGATGCTTTTGTTTTTACATCTTTCCATGCATTCCATGCATGCACCATCATATGTTGCTTCCATTTTTTTCTGTTATTAGCAATATTTTATTAGTAGCCTACTATGCAAGTCTGTATGGTTTGGGATATTTGCTCAGGCCCATCTGTCTGAATTAGAGGTCTAAAAGCTGTGCCTTACATTTTCACCAAATTATACAATGTCATATGTTAGTGCTCATGTCATTTTTATCATTAGCTCATATGTGTATCTTACAGATCAGCAGTCAACAAACTTCTGCGAAGAACAAGATAGTAAGTATGCAGCCCAGTGCAATAGCGTAGTGCTTAAAGTCCTCACCTTGAACGCACCAGGATCCCATATGGGCACCGGTTCTAATCCCGGCAGCCCCGCTTCCCATCCAGCTCCCTGCCTGTGGCCTGGAAAAGCAGTCGAGGACAGCCCAAAGCTTTGGGACCTTGCACCCGTATGGGAGACCCGGAAGAGGTTCCTGGATCCTGGCTTTGGATCTGTTTAAAAGAAAGATGAACAAATGCTAAAAAGATAGCTACCAGTATTTGCTATAGGGAAGAAAATAAAAAAATACATAAAAATTGCAGATTATGTAGGAGTTACGTATAATTTGGCCTTAACAAAACACAACATAACAGCTTGAAATAAAAACTTTTTCAACTCATGATTTTATTTGGGTTGAGCACAGCTGGTCTTTCCTAGGTTTATTTATGTGTCTTTAGTAAGCTACAAGTCAACTCCTAGGATTTGATTTGTTCTTGGCTAAGGAAATGGGACCAGGTGTCTTTCATTATTCAACAGGTTCTCCTTGGCTTAGTCTTTCAGTGGTCTGGCATAGTTCCAAGAATTACTACAAAAACATACACATGTTTTTAAGGCCTAAACCAGAAACAGTGCATTATC
>NW_024466705.1:0-24618 GCF_017591425.1 Ochotona curzoniae
GTAACTGTTTTCTCCTCTTCCCAAATGCTGGCAATGGCAACTAACAATCGACTTTTTATCTAGAAATTTCTGAATACTTAATATAAACTAAATTATACAACCTGTAGTCTTTTGCATTTGGCTCGCTTCATTTAACATGCTGTTTCTAATAATTCTAATATATATTCACATTGTAGTATGTATTCTACCTACATTTCTTCATTATTTCACTTGGTTGAATGATACTCCATTGTATGGCTATACCCCATTTTGTTTTTCTGCTCACCAGTTGATTATATTTGGGTTGCTTTCAAATTTAGGCTTTTACAAATAATCTCGTTATGACCCATTTTTCAGAATTATTTTTATTTGAAAGGCAGATTTAGAAGGAGATTTTCTTTCTTTTTTTTTTAAGATTTATTTATTTATTGGAAAGTCAGATATACAGAGAGGAGGAGAGACAGAGAGGAAGATCTTCCGTCCGATGATTCACTCCCCAAGTGAGCACCACTGCCAATCCAGGAACTTCTTCCGGGTATCCCACATGGGTGCAGGGTCCCAAGTCTTTGGGCCATCCTCGACTGCTTTCCCAGGCCACAAGCAGGGAGCTGGATGGGAAGTGGAGCTGCCGGGATTAGAACCAGTACCCATATGGGATCCCAGGGCATTCAAGGTGAGGACTTTTAGCTGCTAGGCCACGTCCCCAGGCCCGAGAGAGATTTTCTAACTGCTGGTTCACTTACCAAAGGACCCCCTGGCCAATTGGAAGCCAAGACCCAAGAGCTTCTTCTAGGTCTCTCACACAGGTACAAGATCCCAAGGTCTTGGATTCTCCTCCATTGCCTTCCCAGAAAATTAGCGGGGAACTGGATTGGAAGTGGAGCCACCAAGACTAAAACTGGCACCCATATGGGATGCTGGCTTTTTAGTTAGAGGCTTAGGTTGCTATGCCACAGTGTTGTCCCTATATATACACATATATTTTCAGTTATTCTGGATGTATACATAAGGTTGTAACTACTGGTATGGTATGTTATATCTATAGCCCTATACTTAACATTAACAATTCTTATTTAAAAGGTTGGAGAGAGAGGGAGAGAGAGAAAGCCTCTTTAATTGACTAGTTTATTTCTCATTGTTTGTTAACAGTCAGAGCTGGGCCAGGCTAAAGCCAGAAGCCAGGAATTCTGTCTTGATGTCCCGTATGGGTAGCAGAGACCCAAGTACTTGAAAATTTTTCTGCTCTGTTCCCAGCTCCATTCACAGGAGACTGGACCAGAAGTCGAGCAGCTAAGACTCTTAACTAGTACTCATAAGACGCAATTCATCCTGCATGTCTAAATGCCAGGCCTTATGCTTAACATTTTAAGAAACTGCTTAAAGAAATTTGTTAAAATGTTTCTTTTTAAAATTTTTATTTTTGAAATTTATCATACAATTCTGTATAGTGTTAAAATGTTTCTAAAGCTATTGTGTGATTTTACATTTACACCATTATAACTTAATTGTATGAGTTATAATTTCTCTAGATCCTTGCCAAACATCATTGCTTTTAATTGCATTTATCCCAGTGAGTATGAAATGTTATGTTATGTGTGTGTTTAAATATTTATTTATTTGTAAAGCAGAGTTACAGAGAGAGAGAAAGAGAGAGAGAGAGAGGGAGAGAGAGCACTTCCATGTGCAGGTTCACTTCCCAAATGGCTGGAGCTGGGCTGGAGCTGGGCTGGAGCTGGGCTGGAGCTGGGCTGGTCAGCATACCTGTAGGCTGGGTCCCCAAGCCCTAGCTTTTGTGTGTGCTGGTGGATGGTGATCAATGCCAGCTAGCCCAGCCTAGGTCTCCCACGTGGGCGGAGGGTTGCCTTGGTCTGACTCAGACACGTCCTCTGGTTTTCCCCTGCCAAACTATGTGATCTCAAGCTCCTTGTTTATCTACGAGTGTAGTGGTCTGGTCCGTACAAGTTCTCTAGAAGTGATTCCTCACCTGTAAACTACTTTCTCAGTGGTCCCTGCTCCCATATTCCTCCAATCCCCTTCTCTGGGAAATCCACAGCCTTTACACCTGCATATATGTAAGGTCCCAAGCCTGGTCTTCTGGTGGTGTCCAAATCCTGGGTTTTATTATTTATTTTTGTTATTTGTATCTGAGGGCCAGGATGGCAGGACAACAAGCTAATCCCTTGCCTGCAGTGCCAGCATCCCATATGACTCAAGTCCTGCTGTTCTACTTCCTGATCCAGCTCTCTGCTTATGACCTGTGAAAGTAGCAGAAGATGGCTCTGTGTGGAAGAAAGAGTCTCCTGGCTCCTGGTTTCACATAGGCTCAACTCCAGACATTGTAGTCATTTAGGAAATGACCAGCAGATGGAAAATTACTCTATCTCTTTCTCTTTGTAACTCTGACTTAGAGAAATAAATCTTGAAAAAAATTTGCATGTAGAGGATAGCATTGTGGTACAGTGGGTTATGGTGCTGCCTATGATGCCAGCATCTCATATCAAAGTGCTGATTAGATTCTTGGCTGTTCCACTTCAGATTCAGGTTCCTGCTAATGTGTCAGGAAAGGCAGCATAGTACTTGTGTCCCTACCACCCAAATGGACCAGAGCAGAGCTCCTAGATTTGCTGTGGCCTAGCTCAGCCATTATGGCCATTTGGGGAGTGAGCAAGCAGAAGCTGGCGGTATATTTTCAGTTGGATTGTCTTCTTTCCAGTTGGGTTGTAAATATTCTTAATACATTCTAAATACAAATTCCTTATCAGATATGAGGTTTGCCAATATTTTTTTCCCATTCTGTGAAATGTCCTTTGATTTCCTTGATGGTAAGCTTTAAAGAACAGCATTAAACAAAGATTTATTATTATTATAAAGTCAGATACACAGAATGAAAGAGAGACAGAGAGGAAGACCTTCTGTCTGCTGATTCACAGGGGAGTGAATCCAGCAACGGGTGGAGCTGAGCCAATCTAAAGCGAGGGGAGCTTCCTCTGGGTCTCCCATGTGGATGCCGGGTCCCAAGGCTTTGGGCTATCCTTGACTGCTTTCCCAGGCCACAAGCAGGGAACTAGATGAGAACCAGCACCCTGGTCCATGCAAGGCAAGGACTTTAGCCATTAGGTTACCACACCGAGCCCTGAAGAACAGCAATTTAAAATTTTATGCATTTCAACTTATAATCTTTTCTTATTTTGTGTGTGTGTGTGCTTTTGGTGTCATATCTAAGAAATCATTGTTCAAATCAAGGGCAAGATCTATTGATATATTTTCTTTTGAGCGCTTTAATAATTTCAGCTGTAACATTTAGGTAACATTTAGGTGGATGATACACTTGATTTAATTTTATTTGCTGTAGTGTGAAATAGGTGCACGATTTTTTTCTACATGTGAATATCAGTTGCTCTAGTATCATTTCTTGGGTCTCCCACATGAATGACAAGGACCCATGCATGTAAGCTGTCTGCTGGCTCTCCGTGTATGTGTTGGGAAGCTAACTCTCAGGTGGAGCAAGGACCTGAAGCCACACACTCTGCTGTGGAATGCAGGTGTTCCACAGGGCATGTTAACTGCTGCTCCATCATGCTCATATCAGGTGTAGCCTGCTTATAATTGCCTTTTTATTAGGCTGAGCTATTTGTCTTTTTGCCATGTTTATTAAGTATTTTATAATGAAAAGACGTTGAGCTTTGTCCAATGCTTTTTTTTGTGGTGAGTTGATTATGTGGATTTATTTTTTACTCTGTTGGTATGTTACATTAATTGATTTCAGGATGTAAGCCAATCTTGAATTCTTGGCAATCTGTGTAATTCTTTTTCTATGCTCTTGGATGTGGTTAGTATTTGTTGAGGAAGTTTGCATATATATTCTTTTGGGAATATACTCATCTATATTTTTGCTTTGTTATACCTTTAGTGTTAGTATCAGTGTGATATTTGTCTTATAAATGTTCATTTTAGCTATTTTTTAATTCATGGAAGTGTTTGTCAGCTTGATCAAGTATTATTTGTTAGTTTTTTGAGTCTGGAATACATATCACATACAAAACCTAACATTAAATGCAGTTAAAGTGCATAATTGATCTAATGGAAATACTTTGATAAAATTAATCTAAATAAAACCAAAACTAAAAACCCTAAAGCAACATAATTGCTATAAACTTTATAAATTACCAATATAATTTTGTGGGGTTGGTGCAAAAGTCAACAGGCTAATCTGTCACCTTGCTGTGCTGGCATTCCATATGGGTGCTGCTTCTAGTCCCAGCTGCTTTACTTCTGATTCAAAATCCTGAAAGCAGCAGAAGATGGCCCAAGTCCATGGGCCCTTGCACCCACACGAGAGACCCACAAGAAGCTCAGCTCTGGCTTTTGCAGCCATCTGGGGTATGAACCAGTGGATGGAAGATATCTGTTTCTGCTTCTCTCTATAAATCTGCCTTTAACATTAAAAAAAAAAAAAACCAGTTTGGATAATTGGTAGTTTCACCAAATTGGATTTTGAAATGTATAAGAAAAATTTTAAGTAGATATATCTGGAAAATTTGATGAATTGGTCTTGGGATAACTTGATCCTTGGGTGAACTATCATCAGTAAACATAGATACATGTTTATGTTTTATTGGAAAGGCAGATATACAAAGTGAATGAGATACACAGAGAAAGATCTTCCATTTGCTGACTCACTTCCCAGGTGGCCACAATGTCTGGAGCTGAGCTGATCCAGGTCTCCCATGCAGGTGCAGGTTCACAAGGCTTTGGGCCGTCTTCTATTGGCTTCCTAGGCTATAAGCAGGGAGCTGGATGGGAAGTGGAATGGCTAGGATTAGAACCAGCAGCCCTTTTGGGATTCCGGCACATGCAAGGCAAGGACTTTAGCTACTAGACTATTGCTCTGGGCCCCAAAGAGGCTATTCTTATAACCTCCCTTCTTCCTCTCCCCACTGTCCTTTACATCTGAGAAGTAGGTAAGCTTAACTAATGATACTTAGAAGTGAAGGTGATTCCAAGGGTTTAAAAAAACTGTTTAAAGTTTGCAGGAATCAATGATGTGGCAGGAGTAACACCCTGGCTTATTGTATTCTGGACCAACTTTGTTGGTATCAATTACAATGGTGTGTGGGTTTTTGTTTTTTGTTTCTTATTTGTTTTGTTCCTAGAGTGCTTAGTAATGAGGGCACAGGAGTAGAGAAATGTGGTGATTAGAAGATGGCTGGGGGAAAAGACAGGCAGTTGAATAGGGGCTGCCACGACAATGGTGAATTGTTGGGATCATGACATGCAGGATGGGTTAGGAAGGAAGACACACTTGGTACCTAGAGGGGAAAGCAGAGTCCAAAGATTGGAATTTCAAGAGGCTGAGGTTTGCCATCTGTGTGTAAAGTTTATGGAATGAGATTCAGGAGGACACAATCTGAGCAGTAAATTAGATGTGACCATGAAAGGGTCGGAAGGCTGGGTGGACGGAAGCATGATAATCCCAGTTCTGTCTCTCCTCTGCTATTCTCATTCTCTGTGCCTGGAATTTTTTTTTTAAAGATTTATTTATTTATTTATTGGAAAGTCAGATATACAAAGCGGAGGAGATACCGAGAGGAAGACCTTCCATCCACAGCCAGAGGTGAGCTGATCTGAAGCCAGGAGCCAGGAGCTTCTTCCGGGTGTTCACATGGGTAGATTCCCAAGGCTTTGAGCCATCCTCGACTGCTTTCCCAGGCCACAAGCAGGGAGCTGGATGAGAAATGGAGCAGCTGGGACATGAACTGGTGATATGCTATACAGGAACCTGGCATATGCAAGGTCAGGATTTAGCCGCTAGGCTTTGACATTGGGCACCCAGCTTGATTTTTAACTTCTTCCACATCAGAAAACACACAACATGTAGCCCACTCCTCCTTTTCTAGTCTACTGATTTGTCAGCTCCTTTCCATCAACCCTGCCTCTGACTTAGTCTAATTTTTCAGTAATTGGCCTTGGATTCCTAAACTAATCTCCTGTTTGGTTTCCTTGCTTTTAGTTTTGCCCTTGTAGTTCATCTTCTAGTTTGATCCAAGAATTTTTCTGAAAAGTGAATCCGATCCCTTTTCTCTCCATTTAAAAATCCTCGGTGACTTTCCCAAAGAGTCAGGATAAAATCCAAACACTTCATCATGTCTCTCAGGGCTCTTTGTAATTTGATCTTGCCTGAATTTCTTGCCTTATTTTTCTATACTTTTCTCTCAAATGCTAAATCCCAGCTGTACCAAATAACTAAGTGAAATTTCTTATCACTCTATACTGTTTCACAATCCAGTGCACCTATGCCTGCCCATGTTATCGCCTGGTCTGCTCTCCCGTTTAATGAATTCTCTCTTCAATATTCAGCTGTAGCATTTTTCTTCTGAAAAGCCCCACATCAGCCAACTCTTCCATTGCTACTCCACAGGCTTCTACTTTCATAGTGTACAACTACTTCAATAGTATCTTAAATACATTGTACTTGTTTATGATCTTTTTTCTCCAACTAGTCTGTTGGGCCTTGGAGGGGACTATCCCTGTATTCTCTGCATTAACATAATTTTAAAAAGGGAGAACGAATAAGTCTAATAGATTTGATAATTTCTCTTTTTAGTGTTTCCTGTATACAAGGAAGACACTGTGGCAAGTACTCTGATGAATTCTGCAGATTTTTCTTAGGGCAATTTTTCATTCTCCTTCTGTATCCTGCCTGTTCTCTAATGTCTGACTACAGCCTTCCTTCTGCACTGAGTCACTCCATCCATTTCCTTAGCTTTAATTGCTGACAACTCCCAAATCTGTTATCCCAGTAACAACCTCCTTCCCAAGATCCAGATGCTTCCAGGCATGTTCAAGTCAGCAAATGCAACCCTGACCTATCCTTTGTTTTGTTCCTTATGGAATAGGAGGGGGAAATAATTCTAAGAAAGTTTTGGGAAATATACAAAGGAAACATTGCTAGAAATTAAGCTAGAAAAATGTTATTTAAGCTTTCAGTGACATCCCTACATACAGCTTTTGCATTTCCATCTTCTTGAAGCAAACAGAAATAACCTCCTTTCCATACTAGGGTACACAGAGGCATACCAAGGAACAGATGAAGCTACATAGTAAATAAGGTTTGTCTTCTCAGAATGCCAATTTTGGTAGACAAATTTGTGTGTGTGCACGTGCAAGTGCCATAAACTAACTAACTTATAAAAACTAAAAACGCAGGCCCGTGCAATAGCCTAGTGACTAAAGTCCTCACCTTGAACACGCTGGGATCCCATACGGGTGCCCGTTCTAATACAGGCTGCTCCACTTCCCATCCAGCTCCCTGCCTGTGGCCTGGGAAAGCAGTTGAGGATGGCCCAAAGCCTTGAGACCATGAACCAACATGGGAGACCCGGAGGAGGCTCCTGGCTTCAGATAGGCTGAGCTCTGGCCGATGTGGCCAGTTGGGGAGTGAACTAGCAGATGGAAGATATTTCTTTCTGTATCTCTTTCTTTCTACATCTGACTTTCCAATAAAACTAAATAAATCTTTAAAAAGCACTAAAAATATGATGCCAAAGAGACACATTATGGAAGAGTATGTAAAAATGTCAGAAAAGTTAAAAAGTTCAAGCAAAAGGTGATTTCCGCTATTATAGCCTCTCTGATTTAACCACCAAGTTCATGTCCTAGAGCTAGTGGAAAGCTACACCATACCGGTGGATTTAGGAGCACAGAGAGGAAATCCTTGAGGATACAGATATTATCCAAGTTTGAACAATGAGGAATAAGCTTTGCAGGAAGTTCTTTTTCAGATGAAATAAGAGGAAGCAGGAGAAGGGAGGAGTTAGTCCAAATGCAGAGCCAGGCTTAAGAACTCAGTAAAACATGTTGATTCATTCACTAGACATTTACAGCTGCTTATTTTGTCCCAAGCTCTTTACTGCAGGGTGGGAGCGGTGAATCTGATGTGTTCTCTGTCTTGAGGGAGCTCACTATTTAGTGACTGCCAAACAGTAGAGCTAAGACATCAGAAAGAACAAAAACCCTCATTTACAATAACATCAAGAACTAAACTTTTTAGGGATAAATCAGAGATGAAAGATCTGTGCATTGAAATCTGTAAGATACTGAAAAAGGAAACTGAAGATACTAATAAGTGGAAAGAAATTTTGTGTTCATGGGTTGGAATAATGTAATTAAAATTTTCATAGCACCTACTGCTTAAAATGATCTAGTTTCAATTCAATCCCTATTAAAATTCCAATGACTTTTTTTTTTTTACAGAATTTGAGAAAACCCTGGAATTCATTTGGAACACAAATGACTTTAGAGAGATAAACAGTTTTATTAGAGAACAAATTTGATGTATAACTTCAAACTGCATTTAATTTGTTTTTAAAAAGGTTATTATTATTATTTTTTAGACTTTAAAAATATTTATTTACTTTTATTGAAAGTAAGACTTACAGAGAGAAGGAGATATCCCTAGGTGGCTGCAATGGCCAGAGCTGAGCCGATCCAAAGCCAGGAGCCTCTTCCGGGTCTCCCAAGCGGGTGCAGAATCCCAAGGCTTTGGGCCGTCCTTGATTGCTTTCCCAGGCCACAAGTAGGGAGCTGGATGGAAATTGGAGCAGTCAGGATATGAACTGCCACCCATAAAGGATCCTGGCACATGCAAGGTGAGGACTTTAGCTACGAGGTTATCACGTTGGGCCCTCAAACTACATTTTAAAAGAATAGCAATAAGAAAAACGTATGGTATTAGAAGAAAAACAGATACCTATAGCAACGATTAGAGAACCCCAAATAAATCCAGGCGTCTATGTCCAAGTAATCTTTGACAAGGGTGTTAAGAACACATGATGGAGAAAAGAAAGTCTCTTCTACAAATCATGTTGGGAAAACTGGGTATCCGGTTTTATTACAGAATTTATTAAAGACTAAAACTGGACCCCTGTCTTACATTATATTAAAAAATTAACTTGAAATGAGTTAGACTAAAGTGAGAGATATGAAACTACAAAATTCCTAGAAGAAAACACAAGAAAAAAATTTCCCTAACATTGGCTTTGGTAGTGATTTTTTGGATAGGACACCAAAGTATTACTAAGCCAGCTGGACTATACAAAGTAAAAGCATTCTGCACATCAAGGGAAATAATCAATAAAAAGAAAAGGCAGATTACAGAAAGGAAAAAGTATTTGCAAATTATATCTGATAAGGGATTGACATCCAAAGTATATAAGGAACTTACTTAAAAAAAAAAACTCTACAAATTAAACCAAAATACTTAAATAAAAATGGGCAAAGGTTCTGAGTAGATGTTTTTCCGAAAAAGATAAGTATAATTGGCCTGTATGGAAGAGTGCTTAAAATGCTGAGTAATACTAGTCATCAGACAAATCAAATCAAAACCAATGAGATCCCCATACCCCTTCGTAGGGCAATTATTAAAGATAAGCAATAACAAGTCTTGTTGGTATGGTTACATAGAAGTGGAACCCTTGTACACTGTTGTTGGGACCATAAATTGCTGCAGCCATTATGGGAAAAAGTTCAGAGATTTGTCAAAAATTAAAAATATAACTGTCATAGGATCCAGCAATTTCGCTTCTAGGTATGTATCTAAAGAAAGTGAAATCAGTATTTCAAAAAGATATCTGCACTGCCCTGTTCATTGTAGTGCTATTTACATTAGCCATGACTTACAAACATGTCTGTCAATACAAGAATGGCAGAGGACTCACCATAGTCTAGTGGCTAATCCTCACCTTGCACTTGCTGGGATTCCATATAGGAACCGGTTCCTGTCCTGGTTGCTCTGCTTCCCTTCCAGCTCCCTGCTTGTGGCCAGGGAAACCAGTAGAGGACCACCCAAGGCCTAGGGACTCTACCTGTGTAGGAGACCTAGAGGAAACTCCTGGTATCAGATTGGCTCTGCTCTGGCCATTGCAGCCACTTGGGAGTGAACCAGTGGTTGGAAGACCTTTCTCTCTGTCTCTCTTTCTCTCTATATATCTGCTTCTCTTATAAAAATACTTTTTTTTTTTTAAAGAATGGTAGAGTGGTAGAGTGCAGTTCATAATACCTTCCCCTCCCCCTACCCAGGAATTTTATTCAGCTATAACAAAGAAAGCAAGCCTGCGAATCTATAACATAGAAGGACCTGGAGCACATTTTGGTAAGTGAAAAGTTAGATATCAAAAAGAAAAATACTACGACTTCACATATATGTAGAAGTCTAAAAAGTCAAACTTGGAGATAATAGAAAAGTAGTAGCTAAAGGGTCCAAACTTTGCCAGTTGGATGATGATGGATGTATTAATTTATAAAGAAAGAAAAAGAAATTGAACCTCCAGAGTAATATTAAGCTTTGCCTAGGGAAAGGGGTCATCATTCTGTGAGTTGGTAAGAAATATTCCAGGAAATTGTAATATAAAATATGTGGGAAATGATTTAGACATGTATTCACATTTTCTGACAATCATTGGCATTTAACTTCCTGGAGAGAAAGGAGACCATTTCTTTTGCCTTAGATAGGTATCACTATAACTTAGCACTGTCCCTGCAAGTGGTGTTTTAGTCTTATTCATCTCATAATTGAATATGGCATGGATGTAGTTTACTTCTCCTCAGTTAATGAGTACCTATTGAACACCTAGGTCATCTTCCACTGCTTTCCCCAGGCCATTAGCAGGAAGCTGGATTGGGAGTAGCCAGAATGTGACTTGGCGCCCATGTGCAATGCTGGCATCGCTTTACTCACTATACCACAGTGATGGCCCCCACACTTGTAAAATATTTTGTGAAGCATTTACATCTATTTTAATCATATATATATGTATTCACTAAAGATGATTATTTTAGCATAACTTGGGATGTACAGCTTAGCAACTCCACTGTTTCTTAGTTGTTCTGTTAGTTCCGTGTCATTTCCATACTATTGCCAATCAACTAGTAATGCTCAAAATAAGTTGTTAATTTATCCTTACAGGGAAAGGATTGCTATTGCTTCAGATTAGTTTAGGCCTGTCTCTCCTGAACTCAGAAAGATGGAAGCAGCACTATCCGACTAGTTTCAGTTGGATGTTTGGGAACCAACTGATTGTTAAGGAATTGGAATGCAATGTGGCAAATTCATGTATTACAGAAACACCGTAGGAGTAACTATTTTGAAAAAATGATGAATATAAATATGCTATGGTCACAGAGGTGCTACTCAAGTTTATATACAAATTGGTAGGTAAAACTGGAAGAGGTGTCTTAGTGGTGGGGAGTTAATGAACAAAAAGGTAGTAAGGGGAGGTGTGCACAGACAAACAGCCAAAATAAAAGCTTTTGTGCTTCTAGAATATGTGATTAAGAGGACAGGGAAGCAGCTGAAGCCTAGGTGTAGAGGTTAACTTGGGGTAAGGAAGCTGTGCTTTGTCCTCTTGGTTCACTAGGAACTTCTTCACTTGGAGCATCCCATGTAGGTACTGGTGTGTCCTGGGTAAGCAGCAGAAGATTCAGGTTCTTGGGACCCTGCACCCACGTGGGAGAACTGGGTTTGGATCAGCTCAGCTCTGGCAGTTGTTGCCATTTGCGGAGTGAACCAGTGATGGAAGATCTTTGCCCTCCTCTCTGTAAATCTGCCTTTCCAAGAAAAATTAGATGATTGCAGTAATTCAGGATAGCAATGCTTTAGAACTCGATGTAGGAAAAAGTGACTAAATTTGAGAAACATTATATAAACAAAACTAGTGTGGCTTGTTAATTTCACTCTGGATGAATGTTAAGAAAGTCTTTGGCTAGTCCTCTTTAGTTTACAGTATCCAGTTAAGGCTATAGTCAGTTATGTGTGTGTCCGTGTGGGGGACATGACTTCATCAATCTGTTAAGAACCTTAGAGGGAGAATCTGACACTGGTGAGGGGGAATTTCTGGGTCTCTTGGAGTTGTAATTTATTAAAGGTAGCCTATTAAAGAATGCATTTCATCAAGGTGAAAATTGTTCACTTTTAAGCCAGATTACCAATTTGTGACTCATTGTAGTTTATTTCTTTGGGACATCCCTGAGCTGTTAGCAAATGTAAGCAAGATGCTCTCTCCATTTTATGAGTGTGAAAAATTAGAAAACACATTGTCCCTTGAAGACACTGTGACACTGGCAGCCCAGACTGTGAATTCCTCAAAGGCACAGTTTGTCTATATCCCTAGTATGTGGCTCCAGGGCTAAATTAAGGCAAATACTGATAACAATGCTAGCACTTGTGCCTAAAATATTGGGACCTGTAAATTCTTAGTACTTAGGGAAGTACCAACAGTCCCTAAGGGAGATATATTTGTGGGGGTAAAAACAAAAGCCATGTGAATCCAACCACAATCTGCCCGTTTTCAATACTTCTCAGTACAATGTTAAGGAAGAGTTAATTTTTGGGAAAGCAGGGCTTAGTCTTCATTGAAAAATGTTTTTTAGTGTCCCCATTACTCCAACTGTGATGTTAAGAGCATTCTGGAAACACTCTGAAGACAAATGGTCAGGAGAAATAAGTAGATTCCTACTGGGAGCAGCTAAGTTTCACATTAGGTTAATTGTGGCAGTTACACCAGAATAGCTTTTCTCAAGTTCATATCTTTCTGCTAGACCAATAACCCCTCTCCTCTCACCTTTACTTATTAAAATCAACAGTGGATGAGTTCCGTGGGCCAGGTATTCTTAACAGTTAATTCCACATGGGATACAACCATCTCCCCCTAGCTGCCTTCTGACATCAGGGAGGGGCAGCATGACTGGGCCAAGCCCAGCTTCCCAGTCATTAGTAGATAAGGGAGTTCCCTGCTTCACATGTGCCCTAGCCATTCTGAAGCCGGATTTCCCTTTTCCCAGTTCCCAGAGAGCTCAACTTGACAACAATGAAAACTTCCAGGAAATTCCCAGCAAGTTCAACTTCCTAATTCTACTTATTCAACACACTCCTTTAACCCCTCCCTTAACCACCAAGAGGAAAGAGCTTATTCTAACTGGAACCCAGCATCTGGTGGAATGCTTTCATCCCTTTGGTCAGCATAGTGGGATATCAGCTTTCAGATCCTCTCCTCTAAAGCCTGTTAAGAAAGTGAGGGCAGCACATAGAGGTCAAGTGTGATCCTGCCTATAAACCAAGGAACAGTGGCAGGGCCCCCTGCCGGTTGCCACTGGTAGTGGATTCACAAAGTTTTACTTGCAGGTGTTAATTTGCCAACCATCAGAAGGAATCTTTCTCTTAAGAGCTCACGCCTTGCTGGGTGTCAAAGCAATCACCTTCAGGAGCCAGTATGGAATTATAAACTATGTGTCCCATCTAAACTGGCATTCAGAAAAATAAACTAAACATCCAGACCTCAATCTAAGAATCACAAAATCAAGCCATGAATTTAACTATCTCAGTTTGACTGAACATCTAGTTCTCATTCTCCAGAAATCCCAGAGGAAGAAAAAAAAAAATCAAATTTTTACATATTAACGTAAGGAATTTTATCTATGGTGCAAATCAAGGGCCATCTGGCTTCCCAGAAGATTCAGGACCCTGTTAAGACCATCCATTTCACAGTTCTCACGGCAGGGCTTCTCAGACTTGGAAGAGCTATGGAGGCCTGCCATCATGGGTGCTGGGAGAGCTCCAGGCTCATTAGCTCCAGCTAAGCCCCCGGCATGCGTGTTGTGTGGGAGCTGCCAGCGGCGGTTTCCTGGGTCCGCCTCAGGTCCTCCTGCAGTCCCTGCAGCAGCTGGTTGAGGAGTGTGAGGTTGCTGTCTCGGCGAGGCAGCGGCAGCGGGGGCAGGCAGTTCCCTTTATACTCGATCACAGCCATCTTGGCCCGATCCTGCTCGCTCCGATTTGGGATCTGCAGCATTCTCGTGTAGCCCCCATTCTGACCTTGGAACCGCGGTGCCAGTACTTTAAACAGCTTTGGGATCAAGTCCTTCTCCTAGAGTGGTGAGAATTATTCAGGAGAGAGTAGGGTCAGGTATAATTGCACAGGTGCTTAATTTTCCATCACTCTCAAAGATAGAGCCCACACACATAACTCTCCCATGTTCCTCCTAATAATTAAGGCAGCTGCATATTCACATCATTTTCAACTTGACACACAAGTTCCTGAGTTCACAGCAAGAGTCCATCTGTCAGAACCCTAGCTGGACCCCCGCCTGGTCTCCCCCTCCTTCATACAATCCTCTTCTCCGGGACACTCACCGTGAGCCAGAAGTCAGCCATGCGCATGGCTCGTTCGTTGGTGTCTCCCAGTTTCCCATAGTCGATGAGCTGTGAGGAGATGGCAGTCAGTCCACGGTGTCACCCAGCCACCCGACCCGGCCTCGGCCTGACACGCCGCGGGCCGACAAGGCGCAGGGCCCCGGGTGACTCGCCCTCTGGAAGGCTGACGGGGAGGTCCGGCTTCTCGCCAAGTCGGGCAGCCCCGCGCGGACCAGCGCGCCTCCTCGTTCCTTACCTTCTCGGCGTAGCCCCGCATCTCGTCCACGCGCGCCCATGACGCCTCGATGCGCTCGTGTCGCACCAGCCCGGTGAGCAAGTTCCGCAGCAGGTGGATGCGGGACTCTGGTCCGAGGCCCAGGCGGCGGAAGACGCGGCCGTGCGAAATGGCGGTAGAGAGCGACAGCCGCATGTCCGCAGCCGGCCCGCCTCCCCCGCAGCAGCCGGAAGTGCGAGCTCGGGAGCGGGGCGGGCGCGCAGGCGCCGTGGCTCGGCGCGTGGTGGACGTGTGTGCGCGTGCGTACCGCGGCCTGCCCCGCTGGCAGCCTGAGGCAGGCGGGGAGCTGGGCGGCCTCTCTGGGAGCGCGTGCTGCGCAGCCAGCCGGGCACGAGGCGCCACCTGGCGGGCGAGCGGAGACCCCGCGGCGGCGTTCACGCAGCCTGCTAGCGGAGCGAGTCTGAGGGGAGCGGCCCCTGCGAGGCTCGCGCTGTGGCGGGCGGCCCGGAGGATGCCCTGCGTGCGTGTGGTAATACCCTGGTGTTCAGTAGTAATGGCGAAGGGAATTACCGGGATGCCCGGAAGAGAAACGCAGATAGTGAAGATTTTTCTGTTGTTGAGGTAATCAGCTCAGTGTTTTTTGTTTTTTAGTCATAGTCCTAAAAATCAAAATCACGGGTTAGTGTTTCAATTCTGTTAGCCTATTTCTTGAAAGAAGAGTTAAAAAAAACCCCATTTATATATTGAAGTAATGTACAATAACATTGTTTCTTTCAGTATCAACTTTATAATAGCATTTATTCACGTGTTTGAAAGGCAGAGCCATGGGGCAGTGGGGCTGGGGGCGGGGTGTTGAAGGGATCTGGATCTTGTGTCTGCTGACTGACTCCCCAAATTGCCGAACTTTCAGGTTCTGGCCAGGTTGGAGCCAGCACTGGGGTCTCCCATGTGGGGCTCACTGCTTGGGCCACCTTCCCCTGCCTTCCCAGATAACTTGGCAGGGAGCTGGAAAGGAAATGGTGCCCCCCAACTACTCTATTTATAGGTAAGTGAGGGGACTGAGACCTGGTGGTTTGGAGAGGAGAGAATGAAAGATCTGTTTGGGTCAGACTGATTCACCAGCCCACATGGGAGTTCTGAGATGGGCTTGTTAGCACAGAACATTGCTGACTGCCACACACCAGCCCACACAAAAGCTATGGCTGGGGGCCTGTCTGGCAGAGCTAGATCCCAGTACCTGAATGAGTGTCTGAACAGGGGATGAGTCACATTAGGCAAGGTCATGACACTAACCAACATGCAAGAGAACCAGGCCCAAGGGTAGATTCTATAATAGACAATTAAACCAAACCCTGTGGAAATACAAATCCCGCTGGTTAGCTTAAGAGTTGGGATGCTGATGTGCTGAACTAGGTGTGATCATGGAACCCACCAACCCTCACAGGTACTGGGGCTGAGAAAGGTCTGGGTAGGTCCAGGCTGCAGCATCCGCACATGCATCCTAAAACAGGGTGTGAGGCAGGCAGGGCCACAACATCCTCCAGCTCATACAAAGGCCAAGATGGAGGGGCAGGCTATGCTGGGCAAGGGTCTAGCACCTGCTGGCACATGTGAGATCTGGGTCTGGGAGTGGGCTGAGTGGGGGAACTTGGGAAACTTCCCTACAGCATTATAGCTCCTGCTGGTGAGTACATGGTCTAGAACTAGGGGTTGGGAAGCCTGTGCCAGGTAGCTCCATCCGTTGGTAAGTGTGTGGGTTAGTTCTGGAAGTGGACAGACTTGGCAAGGCTGAGCCAAATTTACCTCACTGCAAGTGCAGAAACCAGGCTGGAGCACAGGTCAGCTCAACTAGGCTGCCATACCTACCAGTTTGCATGAGCCAAGGATGGGAGCAGGCTGATCAGAGCTAAGTTCCATCACCCGCCAGCTAGTGGTGAGACTTGCGGTAGGCAGGGTCAAGCCAAGAAACAGCATCCAAAGGCAAAAGCCAAGACAGTTGAGGGACTATGCCAAGCTGGTTCAGAGCAATCACTGTCATGCATGAGATCTGTGGCTGGGTTCAGGCCTAGCTGGGGAGCTAAGGGGAAGCCCTGGCTGGATTGTGGTTCCCATTGGTAGGCACAGGGCTGGAATGGAAGCTCCATTCTGGTTTGGACATGGATGCCGCATACCTTGGCACAACTGTGGACTGGGGCTGATAGCCCCAAACTGGATTATACCCCAGCACCCACTGGTGCTCATGAGAACCAGGGTAGGTGAAAGGACAGGCTAGGCTAGGTCTCTGTCCTCGCTGAGCCATGTGTGAGCTGTGTGTGTGGACCAGGCTAGATTGGGCTGTAACACCCAACAGTAATAACCGTAATGGGTTGAAGGCTGGTCAGGAAAGGCCATTGTTCCTGCTAGGTCAGGAGGTGGACTGAGTAGGGCTGGCCCATACACTAACTGATGGGTGAGAGATCTGACACTGGGAGAGGTTCTGATGAAGAACTTGGGAAACTCCTCTTTCAGGACACAGTCCACACAGGTAAGCGCAAGAATCATAAAAGGGAGCTGCCCAGAGCAGGCCAGGAAAGGTTACCCACTGGCATACTTTTGGCTCAGGTCTGGGGTAAACCAGGCAGAGCCAGTTTACATCACCTGCTGATAAATCCAAGCACTAGAATGGAGTGTGGGTTTGGTCAGGTTTGGTTGCAACACATACCAGTACAATGAGGGCTTGAAATGGGTGCATACTGGGCTGGGCTAGGCTGTAGCCCCCACCAACCTCAACTGGACTAGGGGCAAGGGGACAGGCTGTTCCAGGCCAGGTAGAGCACCCACTGGCAAAAGCTGAGGAGAGGCAGGCCATGCCAGAACTAGCTGAGGCACCCAACCAGCATGTGCAAGACCCCAGGGTAAGCGGCCAAAGCTGATACAGCTATGTGGAGGGCTTCTCTGATGGATCACCACTCCCACTGGAGAGTGTGAGTTGGGATGGGGGTAGACCTGGCAGGGCTAAAACAATTATTGGCTTCACGTGAGCTGGACCAGGGAAAAGTGAGGCTGGGTTGACTGTTCATATTGGTTCAAGAATAGATCAGAGTGGGTGTGGGTGGGTTGGGTTCTGCTGCAACATCAGCTAGCAGATGCTGTCATGTGGGACTAATTCTAGTAAGCTAAACTGCAGAACCACCTGGAGAGTGCATGATCCGGGAGTGGGCCCAGTAGGGAAACAGTGGGCACTTCCCTCCTGGGTTGCCACTCCGTCTGGTGAGCATGAGAACCAGGACTGGGGCAGGCATGGCTAGACAGAGAGTGGCACCTGTCAGCATGTGTGTGGGCTGGATAGTGGGGTTGGTTGGGTTGAACTAGGCTTCAATGCCCATTGACATGTATGAGAACTGAATGAGATATAGGACAAACTGGACCAGTCTGCTGTACATACTGGCAAGCATGGGAACCAGGGAAGAGGGTAGGCCTGGTGAGGGTTATTGTGAGTCGCCCCAACTAGGTTGAAGCTTCCACTGGTTTCAGGGCCCAGTGTGTGGTGGGCAGAATTGGGATCGGCTCCAAACACCCATTGGTTTCTTTAGAAGATGGGGTTGTAGGTAGAACTGACCCAACAATTGCAACCACCAGCTTATACATAGGCTAATAGGGGCGATGGACTGTGCCGGACCCTGCACTGGCAAGCACAGCCATGAATCTGCTCTGAGATCACCTCAGATGAAGTTTCTTTGGAGATATAACCAACTGAACTGCCAAATTCAGAACCCCAACCATGAAGAGAATTGTAGTTTCCATGGTCTGACTGTGGAGTGCTTGTGTCAAAGCTGAGCCTCCTCATGGCTCAGACAGAGCAGTGGACAGCATATCCAGGTGCACATGAAGTATATGGTAGTACATTGGAGCCTGCAGGGGACACCTGGTACCATAACAGAGTATAGAACAAATTGATCAACAACCCAAGTGTTGGCAGTGAAAATCTGAGCAAGACGAGATGATAAGGTGGATGGACTATGTCAGCTAGTGGATTTTGAAAAGATTTCATCGTGCTTGGAATGGCGAGATTGGCAGCAATTCAGAACAGTTGAACTATCGAAACCACTTGAGCAGTGCCCTCGGAGCATGCCCCACATCGGGGACCCTGGGATGGTTGGGAGGGTGGGTGTGACTTCTCCCTTTGTCTCTCCCCTTCCCCAGATACAGGAAGGAAAAAAAGAGAATGTGGAAACAATGGTCTTACCCTTTTTTCTGTAGCCCTTGACCCTTATAGCCCTAATCAGCTATGTAAAGATCATCAAATAAAAAAAATACAATTAAAATGACTGGAGA
The DNA here is from genome assembly GCF_017591425.1 of Ochotona curzoniae. Classification (NCBI taxonomy): domain Eukaryota; kingdom Metazoa; phylum Chordata; class Mammalia; order Lagomorpha; family Ochotonidae; genus Ochotona; species Ochotona curzoniae. The sequence continues at coordinate 18,711 of NW_024466705.1, forward strand.
CCAGCTCCAGCTGACTCAAGATCTTGCAAAGCATTTGTGGATTGATGAGAAGACAAGAAAAGGAGACGTGGGCCACTGTAGTGTGAAGCTCATAATGGACAACTCAGAAAAGTTGCTCTCTTTATTTATAAGCAAATCATCACAAGCTTTTACACAACATCAAGTTTTTCATTTTTACATCACTATGAAAGAATGATTACAAAAACAATCCTAAAGACATTATTATTATTATTTTACTTCAGAGAAAATATTTTCAGCAAGCTATTACTCATTCAAACCTGCAGTCATCTGGCTGAAGCCAGGAACTCCATGGTTGGCAGCACATGCGGTTACATAGTGACAGGTGGTTTACTTATATCCAAAATCAATTTTCACTAAACCTAAACTAATATTACTTAAAATATCAAAAATACAGAATTAAAAAGAAAGCTCATAAATGAAAGGAATTTATAAAGGCATATATCATAGATTCTTTATTAAATCTTATAATCAGTCATACACTAATTACCATCACCTTCACCTAGTACTGATTCAATTGTTTTTTGTTCTTTTGTTAAAGGGCAGTGAAAAGGATCAGGGTTCACATTTGTCTCCCTTTAGAAGATGCCCCACATGCTTTCTGCTTTTGTGGTGAGAAGCCAAAATGTGTCATTTCATGTGTTGTAACAGTTTGAGGCTGCACAGTAAACAAACTCTTTGTACCTCCATGATTGCCATCTGTTCCAAGATATTATCAAGCCATTTCTTAAGGAAAACATTACTTATATTAAGGGTAAGCTCCAGGACAAAGGTGGGCACATAACAGATGTTTGGAGACAATGTGGGCTCAATTGTACTATTTTATGCTTTCAGTTCTGTGTAATTTCCTTAAGCTGCTAAAGATTTATTTATTTTATTTGAAAGACAGAGTTATAGAGAGGATAAACAAATAGAAAGAGAGATCTTCTATCCACTATTTCACTCCCCAAATGCTGCAGTGGCAAGAGCTGAGCTGATCTGAAACTAGGGGTCAGGAGATTTTTTTGGGTCTACCATATAGATGCATGGACCCAAAGATTCAAGCCATCCTCTGCTGCTTTCCCAGGTCAAGCAGTGAACTGAAATGGAAGTGGACCAACCAAGATGTTAACTGGCATCCGAATGGGATGCAGACCCTGAAAGCGTAGCCTGCTATACCACTATGCTAGCTTCATGAATAGGTGTTGAAGTGGATGATACTGATTTTATTCCGTGTTTGTGTATTTTACAGTTTCCTTTACATCAGAGGAAGTTGAAGCACAGAGAAATAAAATCCTTTCAAAGGAAATCTGTAATTCTTGAACAGATTGACTTTTTTTTGCAGCATGTATTTTGAAAATGGCAGGAGTGTACTTCTCACTATGAGGACAAATTTTGTGTTTCTTCAGGTAGATAGATGCTGGGACTCTTGTGACCATAAGAATATTACTGTTGTTTCAAGTCATCAAGCACTTGCTGCTTTGTGATTCTGGCCCATGCATCAGGGATTTGACCTTTACCTGCAAATTTCAACGCATATTTCTCTTCTAGATTTGATCTGAAGTGAGAGACAAACCACTTCCAATAGGGCTGGGTGGATGAATCTGGAGTGATGCTCCACGTGGCATAATCCCCTCCTGCCTGTCGGTAGTTCTTGTATGGGAAACTCTGGTCATCATGTAAAATAAATGAGCAGTCACTGGCCACCATGGTACTACAACAATCAATGGAAAAGTTGTCTGTTTTTATCCAGTGCCAGCCGTTGACTGCCTGAGGACGGTGGAAGGGAACACTGTGGTCTCCATCATGTTCAGGAATTGTGTTTGTGCAGATGGCTCTGCAGAACGGACACTGTTTCCAGCAGCCACACAGGTGTTCATAGAGTATTTTTTCAACCACAAGAACCATTTCACCTACAGGCTGACGCAAACAATTTTGTTCAACTATCTTCATTGCAGGACCCAAATCTGCACTCATGGCTTGCTTGAGAAACTGCATGTCTAAAATCTCCTGGTGTTCAATGCTTATCAAGTCACTTCGTGGAAAGATGAGGTTGCTCCCCAGGTGATCACAGAACAAATCCAGCCACTCAGAGGCAGTGCTGCTTTTGTCTTTAGCTTCTGCTGTGGATTTATGAATAGCAGAGAGCAGGACATTCTTGATATAATCTAAACTTTGCTTTAAACTATCCTGTATATTTTCAGCTCCTGATCCTGAACAGTATTTTCTAACTCGCGTTTCAATGTAACTTTTGAAAAATGATTTTGGATCATGAATATATTGCCAGTACTTTTCAAAGTTCTCTTCCTCTGCCAGAGAGATGAGAATGTGTTTCTCCAAGTTAGCTCTGTTTCCATTGAATTCAGGGCAAACTTCTCATGTCCCCAGCAATTTTAGGGACTGTTTTTTCCCTTATGGTGGTGGACACAGCTGGGGAGAGCTTGTTCCATAGAAAATCAACAAATGTTTTGATAGAAGTTGCTCCTTGGCAGGAGATTTTAAAACTCAGGAAGAAATCATCTTTCTTAGACTCCAAATAATTAACAGGGTCATTTGCTCTCTTGAATGAGGCATGCATTTCTTTAAAATGCTGTGAGGCTTTTCTAAATAAATGCAAAGATATGTCAATCTTATATTTGTTTGTAAATGAGTATCTTTCTTTTTTGGGTTCAGATTTCACTTCCTCTTCTATTATTCTCAGGATTTTATGGAAATCACTGGAATCGTAATCACGCTGTTGCAAACGAATGTGGTTAATAGTTTCCTCAAATCTTGCAAAGATGTGGTTAGTAGCAACATTAATGGATTCTTCGTCACGGACCTCTATGTGCTTTGAGAAGACGTAAAATGTCTTACTCATTGTGATATGTCTGGGGTAATCAATTTGAAACTTCTCTCTGGAACTTTTCTTCAGTGCCTCCACCACATAGTTATTATCACTTTTGAAATAATCCAAAAGGGTTCTTTCATAATCCAGCTCAATGTCAGGCTCTTTGACTTGAGGGATATTTGAGGACACATCACAGACCCATTTTGTCCAAAGTTGACTAAATTTCTCCTGTAGTTCTTCCACACTTAACTCTTTATTCTTTATAGATAAAGCCAACTTCCTGCTCTTTTCCAGTAATTCTCTTTCATATTCTGTTTTTTTCTTATCCAGACTTTCTTGACTTTTTTTAAAACTAATAAGTTCATTGATTTTTCTTGTGCATTCTGCAATAAGTGTCTCTTTAAGCATGAGGAGTTTATGCTCAAAATTTGCTTTCCATTGAATCAATATTTCACTATCTTTATCTTCTTTTAAAAATTTTTCAAATTCTTGCTTGACAGCTTCATATTTTTCTGTAACTGGGGCCTCAATTGTACTTATGCTAAGTCTCTGCATTTTCCCATTCTTAATCTGGTTGGTCAGCTGGAGCTGCAGTTCCAGCACATGACTCCTCAGTTCCCAGGTCCACTGGTTGTACATGGTTTCCAGTTTGCTCATGGCCACCACCTCTTGGGTGTTCTTGAAACTGAAAATAAAGTTCTCACTCACCAGAGCTTTCCACAAATCTTGAACACGGGATTTTACATCTGATATCTTCATGATGCTTCCCTTGGATTCCTGTTTGGCACTCATAAGAATTTTTCTTTTCAGTTCCTGCACGTTGAGGCTGTAGCGAGGATTGGGAGGGGCCATTGGAGGATTGCCATCCCAGAGGTGAGCAAAGTAGTAGACTTGAGTGTTGACATCAAACTTAATGACATCACTGAAGCAGGTGATGTCTGAGCACTGTTCTTGTTCTGCTGCTAATTTTGCCATTTCGTCTAGTCTCTGCTCTAGTCTCCTACGTGTTTCCATCAATTGGTCTTCAGCAGTAACTTCCCCCACATTCTGATGGACAAAGATGCAACTTGGTGAGATTTTCACCTGTTTCATCCTCAGAAAGGCTTGGACAACTATCTGTAGGATATCCTGCATCTCTGATGGGTTCTCCCCAAAAATATTGATGAGAGTCAAGTTCCCAAGTCCAATGACAAAGGTTGCCAACTCATTGTCTCTATTCTGGGATTTATTGCTGAGTTCTGGGGCTCGGAGACCTTCAGTATCCACAACCAGCACAAAGTCAAAGCCAAGTTCCCCTGTGAATGTCTCCTCCACCTTCAGGAGCTGCATGTAGGCCCCCCGGGTACACCTGCCTGCACTGACCATGAACTGCAGCCCAAAGAGTGTATTCAGCAGAGTGGACTTGCCTGAGCTCTGCAGGCCAAGGATAGAGAGAACAAACAGCTTTTTGTCTCCAAGTTTCTCAGCAAGCTTGTCAAAAATAGCTGCGACCCACTTTAGAGGCACATATGAGGCATCCCCATCCATCAGTTCAATGGGAACACCAGCTATCATCAGATCTGCAGCAATTTCAGGAAGGGAAAGAAAGAGAAGCTCTTTTTTGGAGGATGATTCTTCCAAGGCTTCATAGATCTGGCCAGCTTCTCTGAGAAGGTGTTCAACTCCAAGAGTACACTTATCAATCTCTGAGGAAATGGCTTCTATCTGACTTTGCCAGTCTTTCAGAGAACTGCTCTCTGGCATATTTTTCTTCTCCTCTTGTACCTTTGACCACAATGATCTTTGCTTCTCACGCAATTGTTCTAAGTGTTGTGTAGTCAGATTATCCAAAAACACACTCAGCCACTGTAAAAAGTAGAGCTTGGTGTGAGTTTCTGAATTTCCTTGAAGAATTTCAAGAACAGATCTCATTAAATCATTGAGAGGAAAGGCTCTGCTCAACTGTTGTTGCCGTATCTCTTGTTTCTCTGTCTCAATGTCACTCTTGTGTTGCTCAATGCTCCGATTCCCCTTTTCTGTCAGATGGTAGAGCTCTTTGTCCTTTCTACACCACAGGTGCCACAGTTGTCCCTGTAAGGGCAGTAAATGTTCCTTCACGTGAGATAACTCTGTTTCTGACAGGAGGGCCATTAGAGTCTGTGCCTTTTCTTTGGCTTCTTTGCAGTCTCTCTGGTCTTCATCGATAAGGAATCCTTGCTGGCGAGCAATCAGGGAACAGTCTTCCAGGCTGAGGGAAATGTCAGAGGACTCTAACAAATGCCTGATTGCAGTTGTGATCTTCTCCGTTAATTCTGCCTCATTTCTGTTCCTGATGCCAATTCCAACTCTCTTACCAGACTTTTTGTCCATGATTTCTTCTTTGTCATCAAGCAAGAAGATCAAAGGTTTTGGTGACTGGTAGAGGTCACGAACAAGCTTCCTATTTTCTTCATTGTTATCAGAAACTGACATGAGGACCACAATGAGAGAAGAGATTTCCTGCAGGAAGGTGAGCTGCTGCTTATGCTCCTTTGCATCTCCATGAAGATTGGTGAAGGTCACACAGTTGTCAAATCTGTCCCCATCATCACCCCCAGGACAGAACCAGCTGACTTCCACCACACCCTCCATCAAGAGACAGTCTTTTGTGCTTCCTCTGCAGTGGCGGTGAAAAAACATATTGTTTTTACTTTTACCAAGAAGACAGTTCATGATCTGAGATTTGGAAGCAGAGAAGCCATCCCCAACTCTGATGAAGGACACAATGGGGGTAGAGACACAACACATCTGCTGATTCCTGTAACTGTTCTTCTTCCCATTTGGTGATTTCCTGCCTTGCTGCCAACTTTTCCAACTTCTCCTGATTTTTCTGAGAGACCAGAGGGAGAATTCAATCTGAGAATTGCAAGGATTAGGCACTACAAGGGGGAGGGCAAATTGGCAAATGGCAAGTTTGGCCAAAATATATTGCCTGGTAAAATCATCTACACAATGAAAAATTGCCATCTGAATATCCATTGGGTGAATGTGGGGCTTGGTGGGGAGAGATTGTTTTGAGTATGAATGTTTAGTGGAACTGGAGCTAGCTTCAAAAAAGTCGTC